>NC_084820.1:72156588-72336588 GCF_958449725.1 Rosa rugosa
AAAAATAAAATAAAATAAATTAATTAATTAATCAATTACAGCAGAAGGCAATGGAACAGCATTGGATCCTCCCTGCCCTGGAAATTGAAAGTAAAGATTAGAGTCCTCATTGATATTAGTCATATTTTTAATTAAATAAGGGATTAGGTGATATTAACTCCTCGGAGGCTCCCCGTTCACACTAATCATTCTTCAAGAACTAATTTAGAATAAACAAGCATATATTATACAATTTGTTCTTTTTTTTATGTCCCATGCATCCATTCTCCATTGGCCAATTACATTAGAAGTGACCCTTGCAAATTGCAAACTTTTCTTACCCTAATTTATTATGTAGCACTATATTAAGCTTTAAAGTAGCAAAAAGATCATATATGATCCATCTTAAGACCCCCCACCCCAAGTGCCTAGACAGATCAAGCTAATATGATACTTCAGATTGATAAATTTCCAATAATACAAAATATAGAGCAGAACAATATATTGAAGATCTTGAGATATAATTCACAAGATTAATATATTTCGAAATAAAAATACTTATTAACAAAATAGCACAATAATGAAAATATCTGAGCACATAGACATACCAATCTAGACAACACAGGCAAGCAGCCACATTCATGCCTACCAGCTCTTACCGGACAAAGTCTTTCACAAGCATCCCTGAAAGCCCTCTTCCAAAGGTCTAATGAAAAGTCACTTTGCTCTTGATCAACTGAACTAGATGTCCTTCTATAATTCTTTCCTGACCCTGAACCAATATTTTCATCAATTGCCTTTGCAGCAACAGACTGCATATGTGGTGTCAAAGTCTGAATATATGACAGTGGAAACGAATCAGATCAAGGTTAATTAATTCCACATATGGTACATACTAGATCTACAAGGAAAAACAGAGAAATCAGGTACTTGATCACCTGCCACCAGATAGGTTCAACTATTCGGGAGAAGATCCATGATTCAATCTTCTCCAGTGAGGACATAAACGTATTTGGGTTCTCCCAGTCACCAGAACTTCCATTCGATAGCTTCATCCCTTGTTTTTTCCCAGAGGATGGAGCCTCCCATTTTAATGAAGATGAAGCCTTATGTTTAACTTTCTCAGCACCAATTTTGTCAATAGAAGACACGGCAGACTTGGGTAGTTCAGGGTCCCGAGTAGCCTGGCTTATAATTGTTCTGAAGACGATCACATGAGAGAGCTGTTAGCCTCTAATCAGAGAATAGAAGATTTAATGAAATTTTTTTTTTAAAAAAATATCACTTCAACTAATAATGGATGCAGTCCTATGACATGCAGCAGATGCAGTAACATGAGCAGAGAGACCTATTCCCACAAGTTATAATCACTTGTTTGGTATGCCAAGCAGATATCCAGTTTCTCCACTCTGGAAACTTTATGATGACGATGATGATGATGATTATGGTCATACAAAAATGACTATAATACTACTTTTGGAAGACTTGCGGACCCTTGAATGGAAGGTCCATGTTCCTAGTGTTAGACTCATGCAGAGGCCAGGATATATAATATATTTGGATCCCCCCTACAGAAGCTCCCCTGATTTAAATTCAATCAACTGTAATTCTTATTATTGTCTACTCGAACCCCTTTCAGAAAATTTCACACGAACCCCTTTCAGAAAATTTCACACTATAAACAGACAGAATCACAAAGAGAAGTTAAAAGAAAATACACAAAACAAATTCCCACATGCTTTTGCAACCAAAACTAGTCCTGAAACAACACTTGTAGCTGCACTGGCTCTCCTAGAACGGGAAGTTTCTCCGCAAGCATGAAGATACAACCTAGAAAGGCGCCGAGCTGGAGCATGGACCTTACTCATGGAATTTCCATGCTCAGCAACTACTGAATAAAGAGCAGACTCAACAGCTGCGGCTCCTCTTAGCTCCCCCTCAAGGATCTTTATTCAGTGTTCCAACTGATTAACCTTGCTTTCAAAAATGACAGTTCTTCTGTTCTTGGATACACCTTAGCCTCTTTCCTTATCTTAACTCTGAGGTTTCCTGCAACACCTGCACTCTTCATCGTATCTGCCTGAACAGTGAACACCATCCTTGACTTCTACATGCTGATCATTCCTAGATAATGTATTCACTTAAGTCAGCAATTGACCTAACAGACTTGACAGGCTTTAATTTCTCATTGCCTACAATAATTTCATTCATTCCTAGTGAAACATATTTCCCATTAGCATGACCTGCGATGTATGATTCACCTTCCCCAGAATGGTTCCCCTCATCACAATTTTGTCTTTCATCACCATCTTCTTCTTGTTTCTGTCATCATCAGCAGCAGCCTCAACGGATGCTCTGCCAATTTCATTAGCTTTCTCATCATCCTTGCTACTCTGTTGAATATCAGCAGTAATTTTACTTCTGCCATTGACAACCTCATCATTTACCTCCTCGTTTACCTCCTGGGCATGTGCATGGCCATTGCTTCTCATGCTGGTGTTTGACTCCTCTGCATTTTCATTCGATGAGGATGAGGAAGAAGAAGAGACAATCTGGGAACCACCAGTTTTTATGAGTGCTGTGGAACTAGAGCTATGAAAGTAAGTAACAGAAGCATGACCATTGACCGGGCTTCCAAGGTCAGAAGACAAGTCAACTGATAAAGAGCCTGATGAACTTCCCTTCAGATATTCTTGTGGTGCACCCTGAGGTATTGTTCTTGATTTTTCAGTCCCTAGATTTGAGGCTAAGGAATGCTTTGCATTATCTCCTTCATTGTTATGAGGCACTTTGTCTTGTCCAGACTGCAATTAACTGCCATAATATTATAATAAATACTACTGTTTGAATTATTTCAAGGGCAGAACCATACAATGCACATAATCACCAGAGTAAAAACTTTAGCAGTATAGTGGTCTGACTGACAAGTTTCCATCAGAAAGAGAACGAGTGAAAAGTAAGGGAATGATTACCTCATCTTTGGAAGGAGACAGCCCACGACTTGTTTGTAGAGAACAAGATACTGTCTGAGATGAGTGGGAGGAAATATCATCATCTGTGAAAGAAGCAACTTCCGCTTTATCAGCATACTCTTCATCCATCAATGCCGAAACAGATTCATTCACCACCTGCCTTGTCCAGTGATACTCTCTTGACAAGCTTTCCCTAGATGAGGTGCTGGCACGACCCTTCTTTAATGGCTGAATTTTCATATACAAAATCGGTTTATCTGTGTTCTTAAAGCTCCTCTTACTGTTCATCAGAGCACTTACACTTATGCACTCTTTCACAACACCATAATCAGCTAAATCTATAATCGCAGTCGCCAACAACTGACCTTTCGCAGTCTTATCCCTCCGAGGCTCATACAAGTTCAACTCTAAGCAATTCTTCAGAAATGCATCACCTTCACCACCTCCTTTTACAGCCACATCCCTCAGTAAAGTCACAGGTAACTTAAAAGCCTCGCTGAACTCAATCCTTCCCTCACCAACAACAGAACCAATTTACGGGACAACAGCATTGGTCGAACCAAACTACAGTCTCCATTCTCCCATTGAATACGCAGTGACTTAAGTGACTGTGACGGCGGCCAAGGCTTAATCTCAAGAATATGGACTAGATAATCAATCTGAACAGTAGGACCTCTGTGGTTCTTCGCCTTTAAGCCTATAACCATGGTTGCCAAAACAAAAAAAGAAGACTTCCTCCAAATAACTCTTCTCCAAATATGTTCACATTCAGAAAGCTTATCCTCACAACACTTCAGAAACCAAAAACCACAGAATCACTAGTAAATAAATTAGAAATTAACATGCATTTATCGTCAAAACAGTAAAAAGCTGAGCTGCAATTTCAGCTTATCAAAGCAAAACTTACTAATAACAAAGAACAAATTAGCTTAAAAATTAGAAACTAGCTCAATAATCATGATAATAGCATGAAGATTTCGCCAAAAACGCAATGTGGAGCTATCACCGACTATAAAAATTCACAGAAATTCTTCAGATCCAGATACTCAAGCTTAAACGAGTTCGGATTTATCACAATGCATGAAATCAAATTTCACATATATATAAGATAACAAACTCAGAAGCTCAAAAGTGAAAAGCTGAATGCGAAGAAAAAGTAAAGGTAACTTACCAGCTACCGACCGGTGAAACTAGTCGCCGGAAAATGCAAGTGAGAAGAGAGAAACGAATCGTCTCGGTGAGGAGTGAGAAGGGTTTTTCAGAAAGTGAAATTTGTGTGTGATTAAAATAGGAAGATTATTTATGAAAGAAAGTGAAGCTGACATTGAGAATTTCTACGAAAAATTAAAAATAAAGTTGCTATTTTTTATAGGTGCGAGGAAAATAGAGAGGGTTGGAACTGGAAACGTCGTCCTTTTGGAATTTGTCCTATTTTTGGTCAAAGGCCTATTATATAGATTCACCAAGTAGTACAAAAATGAAATACCCCTAGACGATCGACAAAAAAAATCGTTTCTTAAAGCACCCTAAAACCCTACTCTACAACAGAATAGGAGCCCAGCATACTTAAAAGGCACCCAAAGGGTGAAAGCATACAAATGGGGAAAAGAAACTGATAAAGCTAAACTATAGATGTATGTAAATTATTCAAACATTTTATTGAATAATCATTGAAAAGTTCGGCAAAATATTTTTAATAAATTACTTAAATAATTATTTTAACTTTTAAATATTAATTTATATATTTTTTTTAATATTATATATAAAATACGTGACAAAAATAAAAATTGTGTATAATACGTATATTTTTTTTATCTAAAAAATAGATAAAATTTAAAGAGTTCCTTCAAAATATACTTCCTTCTTTTAAAATATGAAGTACGTAAATATTTTTCAAACAAATGTTAGTACTTATACGGTAAACTACTAATACATCAGACTCCAGTGACTCGAGGCGCGTGGAGATTACGTGTTGTGTCATGGTGTGTGCAGTTTGGTTAATGATGATCCAATCAGATTGGGCCCAAAAGCCTATTAACCATTTAACCTAGAGTTGTGAACTCATAAGATTGTCCATGATGATCAACTTCTAAGTTCTAACCTTTATGTGAATGTTTTGGATGGATCAATTCTTGTCTGGTTGTTTGACTCGATTTGTCAACAAAAACGGTCTTAAGCCACAACACACATATAGTAAAACGTGTTTTCGATTAATTAGGGTGCAAAAAATAAACTTGGGTAAAACGTAATCAAGTGTATTAAATCTACCTAAGACATTAAATGGACTAAGGTCTAGGATCATAGAACTGGCTGAAGTTGGACCCTTTACCAAACTGCCATAAAATATTTTTCGGCTTATACTTTAAGCATGGATAATATAGTTATATAGCTGTTTGTACCCACATTTGCATGTCCACTCAGACATAGCTAATGTGTAGATAGTCATTGAGTGACTTCAAATTTTAATAAGCCGCTCAAGGAACGAATGGGCCGATGACTAAACATATCGGCCGATGAGTAATTGGATAATACATTTGGTCCAAGACGGGTCAGATAAAAACTAGGCCGATAGAGGGTTTCGAAAGTTAGGTCGTTGGTTATCGGTCGGCCCGTAGTCGTCAGTTCGAAAAGAGATTTATTGTCTAAAAACCCATCGGCCAGTTGTTCAAATCACTCTAGTTAGTTTCCAACTTGGACTCAGCAACTTGGGAAGATAATAGCCGATAGACAGAGAAGGTCGATAAGTGATAAAGATGAAATTTGATCAAGTTAGTATTTCAATCGACTTGAAGTTCACGTCAGCCGATAAGGAGAGTTCAATCCAAGTTAGTTTGCTTCAAGATTAGTTTCAGCCTTTAATAATGACCATCAGAGCCGATCAAGACAAAGTCTAGCATCAAGTCAGCCGACGATAAGTATTGGAGTCAAATCAAGATAGAGTCACTGGGCCAAGAGGAGGCCAAATTCCACTCAACTTCAAAGAGTCAAGAGATCAGTTCAAGTCAGAGAGTAGCCAATATAAATAGAAGCATCGACAGAAGACAACATACACACAACTCCAGAAACTCAAGCCATCAAGCTTTTCTTGTTTTCGTCTTACATTTTGCTTAGGTAGAAGTTCCGTATGTTTCCTTAGTTAGTTGGCTCTGCTAGTTACAATTTCAGTTACTTTACTTTCCTTGTAGCCTAGTATCGATTTTGAATTGTTTTCTTTGTTTTCTTTCAAACAATAGTTAATAATTTTCAGTCATTCCAGATTTCAGTTTTATTGTTATTATCTTTTATTTGCTCCTTATTGTCTTTATGCTTTATTTATTTGATCATGTTAGTTACTGTTCGTAGTCGCATAGTAGCTATCAATATTGAGAATTTCATTCGTTACGAGTTCACTTTTACTGTTACGTGTTATTACTTGGATCCAATTGACCTAAGCCCTGTGACCAGACAATTCGTATTCACTCATACTCTCATAACCACACCCAATTCACCCGACCTTCAGCCATCAAGTCCTTGATCCAAAGGCAGCGAATTATCGGCCGAGAACAAGTTCCTTCCTCAGCCAACAATTGCTTGATAAGTCAGAACTACATCTACAATTGCACACTTGGCCTTCTGACCGTGTGTTGGCACACCCCGCAATCAATTCATTGAGAATGACATTTGTTCCTTGATCTCTTGGCTTTCTTGGCCGAGGTGATTTTCCGAGGCAACAATAGCTTTAAGTGCAGGTAGGTTGAAACGTTCACTTCTATAAACTAAAGCAATTGAAGGTCCTGACAGGAATATTGGATACTGTTGGTTTTGAGTATTAATGTAATCTATACAAATCTATAATCTTGGTTGGGGGGACAATTTTTGGTCTGATTCTCAAATTAAATATATTGCTATAATCATTAGTTTGTTTGGATTCCTTACATATTTTTCAGGTAGGAGACTATGACTTATGTGAGCCCTTTATATTCAATCTTACTCTAACCATCATCCTCTTGGATTCTTCACACACATGTCTGCAACAGCTTTACTTTATAAAAGAATAAAGAAAAGCTATAACAGAAGTTGAGATTTATTCCCAAACTAAGGTTAAGATGCTATAGAGTTGTTCCTCTCTAATAGTACCATTAGCCACTTCCCCATTCACAATTTGTCTTCTATAATTCTTCAGGAAAAAAACATTCAATTACAATGTACAATTACCATTCCTCAGTAACTAACATGCATTTACATGCCCAGACCAAGAAAGAGACTATGCAAGCACTAGCTTGAACAGACAAACAGAGTAATTCCAACCGAAATCCAAAAGAATGATCAATTGAACCTAACTATATATGTGCAAGGTTCCAGTCAGAATTCCCAGCAACCAGAAAAGTGCTTCAGCTTCTCACACTATCATCCTCAGCTTAGCCTCCTAGAAATAGAGTTTAAAAGCAAGTCAGTAAATTAAAACTAGGCAGCTAACATATACAAAGAGGCACATTTCTGTATAACTAGTAACAGTATGCATTCAGACCAAAAAACCACCAAATAAACAGAGAGCTTGATAATATATATGAACAAACCTATAAGGAGTTGTATTACAGAGACATGACCGAAGAAGAGTTTAATTACTTTACACTACTAGAATTATGCTCATAGACATCACGACAATTAAATCGGTGAGAAATACACGCGATGTAAAACAATGTCATTAACATCGATTCCTCAAAAACCGATTTGTATGCATATAACTGACATCATTTTTTACTGTTGACCGATATCTATATTTTGATTCTAAAATTTTCAAAAACGCGGAAACACTAAGTTAAAAATTTTCAGAAACGCGGGGAACAAAATTTTCATTCCCCACACTTATTATTTTTCCAACTCACTTTATCTCTGACTTTCACAAAACTGGCGACCCATTTTCTCTCCTCTTATTCCCCGAACCCTAGCCCTCTCCTCCTTCCTCTCCCACTCTCTTTCCACAGCCACCACCGCTTCCCTCTCCTCCGCTCACTCCCACTACTATCTCTCTCTCTCTCTCTCTCTCTCTCTCGGATCTCGGATCTCGGAAGACTGAAAGAAGGCAATCTCTCTCTCTCTCTCTCTCTCTCTCTCTCTCTCGGATCTCGGATCTCGGAAGACTGAAAGAAGGCAAAGAACCATTCAGTTTCTGTTCTCAGTTACCGACATTTAGAAACCGGAGATGGGATCTAGTGCTGGAAGTTTCCTCAAAGTTCTCCTTAAAAACGTCGATGTTCTTGCTGGGTATCAATTGATATTACCCACTTTACCAAAACCTTTTTTTTTTCTTTTTTTTTGGTTTGTAATCTGATTTGGGGGTTTGTTTCTTGCAGGCCTGTGGTTAGTTTGGTTTACCCACTGTAAGTTTTGGTTCAAAGATTATAGCTTTCTGAATTCTGATCCTTTTTTTTTTCTTAGGCATTGTTCTGTGTTCATGTTAAATCCTCTGTAATCTGGTTAACTGATTCTGGGTTGTTGTGTAGGTATGCCTCAATTCGGGTTATAGAGACCAAATCTCCAACTGATGATCGCCAATGGCTTACGTATTGGATTCTCTACTCTATGATTACACTCTTTGAGCTCACTTTTGCCAAACTTATTGAGTGGTAAGTTTTTTCTTTGTTTTTCTTTTATTGTTCGATTTGTTTCGTTGATTTGTAAGCTGAATCCAGTTGAATGTGTTCTATATGGGTAGCATAAGACAATGGTTCATTGAATTTTAGTGTAAGATGCATAAAGAGGGATGCTTGCATCTGATTAGTTGGACACAAGTGTGATATAATTTGGACTAGTAAGATGTGTAAAGGAAACTTGTTCTGGTTTTTTAACGGAACAAGAGTTTATTGTTGTGTCAATGGAAGATTTATAAAAAGTTATCTCGATGGTTGCTAGATTTGTGTGGGCATGTTATGGCATTAGGTGCTAGTTAATCCAAAGCGGTTATAATATACTAGTCAGTGATGAACTGATGATGTTGCTATCTTCTATTTAATTTTGTGCCTAAAGTGTTCTTAATCTTTTGTGGCAGGATCCCGATCTGGTCATATGCCAAGTTGATCATGACTTGTTGGTTGGTCATCCCGTACTTCAGTGGTGCTATATATGTCTACGAACACTGTCAAGCCATTTTTCCTCAACCCACAGACAATCAACATTTGGTATGTTCCAAAGAAGAAGGATGACTTCAGTAAGCCGGATGATGTTCTAACGGCTGCAGAGAAGTACATTGATTCACGTTGGTTAGAAGGAAACGAAGGAAATACAGTTTTGGAGAAGGAAAACCTAGAAGCGAGGGATTTAGCCTCAAGAGAGGTAAGGGTGATGTGCTTCATTCTGTTTCCTCTACTTGTACTTTAGAACTCCTTAATTTAGCAATGGAATTGAGGAAAACTTTCTCTATGATTTAGGTACAGAATTGACGTGTGTGAAGTTTGGGGGAGGAGAAGATTTTGACAAACATTAAGGTATCTCCCTCTTAGGGTTAATTAGTTTCTCTTGTTTGACTGTTCCTTGTTGGCTTTTGTATCCCTTACGTTATATTCTGAAAAGAGAATTGAAGTTTGGTTTGGGAGAATCTGGGTTTTCTGTTTATACTGTGCTGTACGAACTTTGCGTTAGTGTTCCTATACAAAAACTTCGTATTTTGGCTTGAAATTTTTATATGTTAAAATAGACGTCCTAATAGTTCTTTGGTTAAACTTTCATAAAATTCCAGTCTGTTTTGAAGTCTACATGATTTTCTCAATTTGGGATAGAGGTACAGGATTTTCTGCCTACAGAATTAAAGAATGTCTTGCAGTCGTCAGTTGAAAGGCCAAATGATTTATTTTAGCGTACAAATTTTTCTGGGACGTTTATCTTTGTGTTTATTTTTTTTTTTTTACAAATTTTCAAGAATTTATATCTTACAGTTATTTTTATAAAATTCGAATTGGGAATGTAATCTTCTGCAGGCCATATCTGATGGCTTTTGCTGTCTCCATTAAAATTCTGTTTGAAACAATATTTCTTCTTCATTACATTTGATCAGTAATCTATTGTGGGATTGAAATTTACAAAATAAGATGCAAGCTGTTTGATTGTATGTTCTGTCGGATTGGATTGTTTACTTAATTCTATTTTGTCACTCAATTGTGAACAATAATTTTTTTTACTATTAGCAGGTAAATTATATCACTTCATTGACATGCAATGTATCATATGGTCCTGTTTGGCTTCAGTTTTCTTTGAGCTGGTCAACAATCTCTTTTCTTGCACGGGCGTGCCAGCACCGTTCAGGTGCGGTCGTCAGGTGTGTCCCTTGACCTGACTTCTTTCAATTGATTGTGGACGAGGAGAGCACCAACCTCGTCGTGGGATTCTTTGTGCCTCGTGGCGAGGACTTTTGCTGAGCTTCTTCAAAATCACAATTGATACTCGATGTTGTAGATCGAGCAGAGCGAGAACCACTAGGAAGTGAGGAGAACTTGCTAAAGCGTGACTTTAGCTTGGCTGGAAGGTTTGGTGACACTGACAGTCGGCTATTGAGGAGACTAGGACTGGAGTGTGACTACCGGTAAGAGAAGGAGAGGGTTGCTCTAGAGAGGCTTGGATAATCTTAGAGATTGTTGTTGATGAATTGTGTGTTGAAGTGTTTCATTGTAACCTCTATTTATAGGCTACCATGCCAAAGTGGTTGGCCTTAAATAAATGATAGTGGAGCACTAATTGGAGATAAGGAATGATGAGTTTTGGAGATAAGGAAGCACTAATTGGAGATGAGGAATGATGAATTTTGGAGATAAGGAGATAAGGAAGCACTAATTGGAGATAAGGAATGATGAATTTTGGAGATAAGGAAGCACTTTCGGCTCCTTTATTCCTTTAATTATATCTCCATCAAGAATTCAGAATGGGCCTTCGACTTCTTCATATGAAATGATTCACCATGAGTGTAGATCATTCTGTCCAAATTTCAGAGCTAAATTCCATGTGGTTGGGCCGGAAACGCTGCTGGACTCCTTACAGGTCCAGTTTTCCAGTTTTGCTTCTGCAGAAAATTGGACTGATTGTTTGAAGGCTTTCCACTCAAATCTAGCTCTGGAACTCTTCATAAGAAATGATCCTTGGAATGTCTATATTTAATCCAGAAAGTTTTAGCTCATTTGGATTTCGTTTGGTTAGTCTGCCGCCCCTCCTTCCTTGTTTAGCTCGGTTTCTCCTAGCCGAAGTAGGAAAATGTGCTAAAGTTGATTTTTCATTTCCATGCTTCCATGCTTCCATAGTAGGCTTTATTTAGCCTCTAAATAATATATTTCGAACTTGTCGACAATATATAGCTTGAGCCACTGACATTGGCTCAATTTCTCCAAGACGTGCCTTGTCAGGCCAAAATGCTCATTTTGGGTCCAAACATGTCCTACCGTGCAATCAATATGAACTGTGATCAAGTCTATTATTGCCTGCAGAACACTAATTACCAGCAATATTTTGCTGACAAAGAGTTGAAGAAGCAATCTTGGAGATACCACAGGAAATACAACACTTGGTTTCAACGACACGAAGAGCCAAAAGTTGCTACTGATGAATATGAATAGGGTACATATGTGTACTTTGATTTCCATATTGCCAATGATGATCTACAACATGGATGGTACGATTTAGAGTTTGTATTTGGGATTTCGGAATTCATTTGTGCTTCTTGAATTTGGATCCGTATTAGTGATGAATTTCATGTTCTAGTTTTTAAATTCAATGCGATGCGCTGCCCTCTTCAATTCTGTTGGTTTATTTGAAATGTGTGTTTGATGAGATTGCTTCAAGTACGTACAACAGATCGATATTCAGGATCATATATGTAAAAGATCAATCTTATAGATCCCTTGGACTGCGTGCCAAGGAAAACGAAGTCAGTTGAGAGATTAAAAATCAGTATCAAAATGAAAATCGATGTCTTATGATTATCTTTAAATCGATTTGTGTCCATAGAACCGATGTACTCAAAACCAGTGCACATCGATTTTACAAAACAAAAGCGATGTCTACAATGAAACAACACATCGGTTTTACAAAAAGCAAGCGATGTACATAAAACCATTGAACATCGTTTTGCTTAAATGAAAACGATGTGCTGTGTTAAAGGAAACATCAGTCCTGAAAAAAAAAACCGATGACGCCTAGAGATACAGACATCGTTCCTAAGAAAATAATGTGCCTGCTACACGTAAATGGCCAAGAACAAACAATAGTTTATAGAAACTGATGTCTAGAAGGGTTCGAGACATCACTTCTGAAATAGAAATCGATGAAAATGTTCACGTAGGTATTGTTCGACATATACTTTATTAAGAATAAAATGTGAAAATATGAAGAATTAAATATAGTTAACATACAAAATTATGATGATTATAACGATTATACATCGATTTATGTTTCAGAAGCGATGTGCGTTCTTGTCGTGGACATCGGTTGGCGACCGATGTCTGATTTTTTTGATCTTTGTCTACACCCACTAAGACATCGGTCGAATTTTTGTTTCACATCGGTTCTGGACTGATGTATATGAACAAAATTCTAGTAGTGTTATAAGAAAGCAAGTGTATTGCTATAGCCAGATTGTATAGCATAATTTTCTAATGACTAGTCCAGCAATATCCATAAGTAACATAATTAACTTGTAAAGGCTACCTAGCTAGAGCCTGGAGAGATCATGCTAATATGTGTGTGTGTGTGTGTGTGTAAGGATTAGTTAAGCATAATTTCTCAGTTTAATTACCTTTTGAAAAGCTTGTCATTGTGATCATGATCACCAAATCTAACCCCATAAGTTCCCCGATCCCTTCTGATGCCTGTATGCTGCTGCTTGTAACATGTCAAGTGAATCCAGTAAGAAAACAAAACATAATGTGGCAGCCATGGATATGCATTAGTAGCAGACCGACCAAGCTCACAATTCAAAACCCCAAAAGGGATGCATTTAGTAGCAGACTGGCCAAGCTCACAATTCAAAACCCCAAAAGGGATGCATTTAGTAGTTGATACACTCAAAATGAGTGTCAATTTAAACCATGCATCGAATTGTAGTATGAGTAAGTAGAGTATCGTTCTAAACCGGGGATTGGGGTATACTTCCTGTCAAAAACGTTAAACAAATTAGTATTATTCACAAAGTATAAAACAAAATATATTTACAGAATTACAAGATAGGGGATTTCGAAAGTTTGTATGTAAATCTAACTACTAAATATTATACAAGTGATCAAACAAATCTAAATCAAAGTAGAAGTAGATGAATGGAAGAAGTAGAGATATAATTAACAACCATTAACACATTAAGAAGATTATCAAACATAATTTCGAATCAAACATGTCATAGAAAGAAATCAATCAAGAACAAACCATGAACGCATGCATAAGTTCTTATTACTTCCCTTAATTAGATTAACTAGATGAACGCACCATAATTAACCCTATTAATCATGCAAAGCTAGTGAGTGATCAATTCCCCAACAAAACACAATTAACGCATTAAGAACATGTGAAAGTTTGATTGATTTAAGCAAAGACAACAAGTTAGAACGCTAATCTTATCATGCAAAGCTCATTGTTGATTTACCTAAGGAATTATAGATTTTCCACTTAGCAATTAAGACCTAGAACGCTAGCATATCTTAATTTGGATGTAATTACATGGTTATAATTCTAAGTTGCGCACCAAAGAATATAAACACATAAAAGGTGGGATTGAAGCACAAAATCAACAAACAATCATGACATATATGAAACCGAAAATTATAATCTGAAAAACCTAAAACAAAACATGCTTCATGGCTATTGGAAATCAATCTTTAACATCCAAACTTTAATCTAACAAGAATTCGAATCATCCAAAATAACAAAACAAAAATCTGTTTTGAATTACAAGAAAAGAAAACCGAAATTAAACTAGAAAATGACATGGTTACACTTTTGAAGATCTCAAGAACGCAAGAAAGCTTCAAAGGTGGTGGAGGCAAGATGAGAACCACGGCAAGGATGTTGATGGAGCTTGATCACGGCTTCTTGACTTGAAGAGAGAATGACGAAATTTTGAGAGAGAAAAGGGGAGGATTGCGTATTTGATTCAGGGTTTGATGATATTTTTGAGTTGTGGAAGAGATGAACGTGTATGGAGGGAGAGAGATGGCTGAATGGAGTGAAGGAATATATCAAAACGTCCAACATAGGTGTGTATATATAGAGGAAGCTTTAGACGCCAAACTCTAGCTCTTCGATCGTCTTCAATTCTGATTCTTTTTCCCTTCTTTGTGTTGATGTAGATTTCTTTTTGAATTTTCTCATTGGTCCACATCATCATGGCTGCAATATATCCTCAAAATCAGATCAAATATGAAGTATAAACCTTCCCAAACTCGTCCCAAAAGATATTCACATCCGAAACTCTCCTTATTTACACAAAACCAATTTCCGGGCAGACTGACCTTCATGTACTAAATCGGCCATAACTTCTTCTAGAAAATTGATATTGACAAACCGCTGGAAACTAGACATCCATAGCTTTCCAACCATATATAGATCGTAATTTTCTGAGTTCTGAGCTGTCCTCAGGGCTCTGTCTAAGTTGACTGATCTGCACAGGCAGATTCCTAAAAACTCTCTCTTTTTGGGATTTCCGAAATCTTCTTGAATATTCTTTGTAATTCATGGCAAAAATCAATAATTATTGATTTAGGACTCCTCCAAGACGTCAAGAAGGGTCTAGAAACTCATGTGCAAGTCACATGCTTCACTATTTGGGCCAGACTTCTCAATTGGACAATGTCAAAGCCCATTCCTTCAATTGCCGAAATTCCTTGTGCATTCTAGAACATTCTTGAGCAATCTTGAGTCATCTTGAAGCCACAACATCTCCTAGCCTCACCAGGTCTACTAACAGAGTCAGGTTTCCTAGTCCAACTGGGACTCTGTCATTTCTCATTTCCGAACACCATTTTCCCGAGCTCACTCCTAGTTGCATTAGAATTCCTACTTCAACTGGGATTCCTTCTCCTAGTAGGATTAGGAAAGCTTCATTTCTCCATTTCTTTCCCATTTCTGCGCCACATTTCCTCCTTGCCTTCATTTCCATCATTTCTAGCTCTGCTTAATTAGCTCATTTCTTGCATTTAGAGCTCAAATGTAACTAAAAACACAAAACTAAGTTAGAAATGATATTGTTAAGAGAATAACTAAGCAAAATGTAGAGATAAATGTACTAAAAACATAGAAAATATTCGTCCGATCAGTAGCAGACTGACCTAGCTCACAATTCAAAACCCTAAAGGGTTTCCAACACTTCCAAAAGTGAAAGAGGCTATACAAATCCCCAGTAAGGGAGATCAGACTCCCATCGTTTACTTCAAGCATTCAAACTCTAAATAGCATCAACATATTGTAAAATGCAGTCCTCTATTGCAGAATGCTATGAACTAATCACACAATCAAGAAGTTCCTTACTTTAAACTACAGAACCAGCATGCAAGTTTGGTAAAGCTTGTTAGCTACATCAGTAGGCATAAACTAACCAAATGTGGCTCTCTGTGGATTCACAAACACCAGGTAGAAAGGGCTACATGTGAGGAAATGTTTGTATTTATTAGGGTTTTAGCTAAGCTATTTATCAAACTTCCAAATATCAGGAAAAAACACATGAACAGGAATAAAGAAATTGAGGTATTACCTGACCAAATGAGGAGCAAGTGGGCGAGTTGAGGTGCTTGGGCCGCAACCAGATAGAGTCAGGGCGCGTGGGCCTCAACCAGGAAGAGTCGGGGCGCTTGGGCCGCAACCAGGAAGAGTCGGGGCGCGTGGGCCGCACCCAGGAAGAGTCGAGGCGCTTGGGCCTTAACCAGGAACAGTCAAGGCGCGTGGGTCGTAACCAGGGACGAGGCACTGCAACCAAGAAGAGTCAAGGCACTTGGGCCGTACCTAGGAAGAGTCAAGGCGCTTGGGCCGTATGTAGGACAGTGGAGGCGCGTGGGTGGTACCCAAGAGAAGTGGAGGCGCGTGGGAGGTACCCAAGAGGAGTGGAGGCGCGTGGGCCGCAGAATGGAGAAGGGGCGGCACGCGGAGTTGTGTAGATCGGTGCAGAGGTGGCAAGCGGTGGAAGGGAGTAGGCCGGTGGTGGAGACGCGACACTCGGTGAAAGGGCGGCGCGCGGTGGAAGGGCGTAGGCTGGTGGTGCACAGTGGAAGGTACGGGCTGGCAGTGAAGGAGCGGCGCGTGGAGCAGTATTGAACGGTGGAAGGGTGGCGCCCAGGAACACGGAATGGCCAGAGCCAGTCTAAGAAATTGCGCAGTGAAATCGAACTGGACCAGGATCGAATCTTGAAGCCTCGGCGCCAGTCCCAGAAATCGCGCCGTGAAGAAGCCGAACCGGTGCAAGAGAAAATCTTGAAGCCGCGGCGCTAGTCAAGCCGGTCGCAGAAATCGTACCGTGATGAAATTGAGGAGGGCCAAGAGAGAGTCTTGAAGCTGCTGCGCCAGTCGAGCCGGTCACAGAAATCACACCGTGATGAAATTGAGGAGGGCCAAGAGCGAATCTTGAAGCCGCGGCGCCAGTCGAGTCGGTCGCAGAAATCACACCGTGATGAAATTGAGGAAGGCCAAGAGCGAATCTTGAAGCCGCGGGGCCAGTCGAGCTAGTCCCAGAACTCGCACAGTGATGAAATTGAGGAGGGCCAAGAGCGAATCTTGAAGCCGCGGCGCCAGTCGAGTTGGTCCCTGAAATCGCACCGTGATGAAATTGAGGCGAGCCATGAGCTGATCTTGAAGTAGGAGCCGAGGTATGAGCCGAGGCCTGCAGGGGGGCGACCGGAGGGAAGGCGCAGTCAAATTCGGCGTTAACAGAAGCACTGAAACTCTTCATGATGATTATTGATGGTGAGGGTTAACGATAGGGTTTATGGTTTCTAATTAGAGAGCCGTAAAGAATTAGGGGGATTGAATGAGTTAGAGGGTGATATATACTGTAGGGAAGCGGGTATGGGAATTAGAGTGGGCTTATCTCGCCAAATCATCAACTGGGCTATGGTGAGCTTGGTGATGTGGGTTTGCTGGTATTTCCCTACCTCCCATAATAACTTATTTTGCATCCATTTATTTTGGAATTGGTAAGCTTTTGTTCTATCCGATGAGAGAAGTACTATAACAACAAGTCTTTCTCCTTTGGCGAATAAACATTTCACTAACAGATGGATAAAACAAGGAGGAGGGCTAAGAACAAAGAACATACTGATGAATGAACAAAAGAGGGAATTGGAAGAACAAAGAATGATAATTTCTTTGAGCAAGAACAAAACAATCATTTTTTGATTCTTAGGGTTAGGGCTAGAAAACCCTTGCTTTGCTGTTCCAATTCCCTATTGTTCAATTAGAACAAACACCACCGTTCAATTAGAACCACCACCACCGCCAAGGTTTCAGAAGCTGCACATATGAAACGAGAAGAGAGGGGCGGGGGGTTAGGAAATAGAGGAGAACACTCTCTACTTATAGTAGTTCCAAAATATAGAGGTACAATTACAAAATTACCCCTTATGTATTTACAAAAATACCCCTACTACATCATATACAACGACCAATGAAAGAGTAGAGGTCTCAAACTGGTAAGGGTGGGCATTCACAACTGAAGTACCAAAACCAATCTAGTACCGTCCCGAATTCACCAAGACATATAAGACAGTTATCGCAAAATATATAAGAAAATATTTCATCATATACGGCGACCAATGAAAAAGTAGAGGTGTTAAACGGGCTACACATAACATAACACTTGGTCTGTTAAGAATGATTCAGCACAAACACGATCTAAGACTGGTCATATCAGACCAAAAAAATTGGCTAATGGCTTTTTCAGTTTCTATTTGTATTTTACACTTTTTGTTTTGTCTTTAACTTGCTTTAATATATGTTACAATACAAAATAGTATTTTTCATAAGAATACTTGTTTTCATACCTCTAAAATTAATAATTAAACCTCCATCTTTTCATAAGAGTTGCGAACTGGTCAATTGTTGATTGTGGCCACTCATGACCGGAACATTTCAAGCATTTCGTTGATTAGCTATGATTCCAGCAACTCCACATCCACTGAAATTTGGAGTGGTGACACATTTTTTTTTGTTGGAATGGTGACACTCTGAGCAAGTTCCATTGAGTTGCCATCATAAACATAATTCCAAACGGAAGCTATTAATATTTCGGTGCTACAAGTTTGTAATTGAACATCTTAATGCTCCAATTGAGTGGCTATACAAACATGCACGAGGAATGTTCCTTGGGCATATAAAAGAGTTTAGGAATAGGAATAGGAATAGTTTGGTTTGGCTCCAATTTTTGGGGCCGTGACCACTTACCCATTTTCAACTTAAAAATCGCCCACTTACTCCACTAAGAGTTTTTTAACCCCATTTACCCGATCTAAAATCCATTGACAATTTTGATCCCATTAAACAAATTAAAACTCATCTCTCTCCCCTCAGAAACTCTCTCCTCCCGGACTCTCTCTCTCTCTCTCTCTCTCTCGGCTTTGACGGGACCGGAAAAGCTACGTTAGATTCCTCCAGCCTCAGGTCGCGGCCCTCCATGCCATGCCCATCGTCGCCTACGGCTCCGCTGACTCCCTGCCCGTCCGGAAAGGCAGCTTCTACGGTTCCGGTGGTGTGGAGGTGCTGTCCAGGTTGAGACGGAGCCAGTTGCTGCAGGTGGTGGTGAATCGCCGGTGGAGCAGATGGATTTGCTGCACAAACAGAGCGTCATCAGGTCCATGGATCCCTCAGCTGCACCCAACGTCCGATCGGTGTAGATGTTTTCTCGGATTCCTCCGATCTGGAGACGTCGATTTCCTCCGATCTGGAGACGTCGGTTTTCTCGGTTTCCTCCGATCTGGACCGGTCGTAGATGACTGGAGAAGAGGGCCTGGAGAAGACGAAGACGGTCGGTCAGTCGGAATCGTGCTAGAGGAGCATGGGTGTCCACAGGGGAAGCATGGGTGGCCGGAGAAAAATTTTGATGGTTTTTTTTTTTCTGATTTCGATGGTTTTTTTTTTTTTTTGGTTTAGATGGTTTTTTTGTTTCTGATTTCGATGGGAAGAGCTCCGAGAATGGGGAAGGAAAAAAAAGAAAAAAAAAGTGAACGTGTACAATTGAACATATAAATTCCATTGATCAAATGTGTATGTAGTGTATTCATTTTGGTTTTGAGAGTTTACGAAATTCACTTGAGGGTAATAAATATGATTATTGGAGGGTAATAATATGATTATTGGGGACAATAATATGATTACTGGGGGGCAATAATATGATTACTGGGGGCAATAATATAGTTACCGGGTATTATTAGAGGGCAATAATATGATTACTGGAGGGCAATAATATGATTACTGGGGGGGTAATAATATGGTTACTGGGTATTATTAGGGGGCAATAATATGATTATTGGGGGGTAATAAAATTAGACGCCGAAATCCGGTCACCAGTCCGGCAGTCGGATTCGGGATTCCGGTGACTGGTTGTCGGATTCCGGTCACTGGACGCCGGATTCCGGTAACCGATCGCCGGAGACCGCTGCTGGCCACTGGTCACCGGAGCACAGCAAGGTGGAGGATGACTTCTCTCTCTAAGTGAGAAAGAAGGAGAGGGCAAAAAAGTCCCAAAAATAAATAAAAAGAATAAAAAAAGAATTAATTGGGTAGTAGGGAAATAATCTCTTAGAGTGTTTTGGGTAAATGGGGTTTTAATACTCATGATGGAGCAAGTGGGCAATTTTGTTGTTGAAATTGGGTAAATGATCATTTCCCCCCAATTTTTTTCCCCTCCCTGCCACAACCTACTGTTCAGGCTCATCAAGGTTGGTATACTTGGTGCAAATGCCACTGTAGCCAACAAAGTTACTTCTGCAAGGCTAGCCTGATCTTAGAACACATCAACAAATTTACTAGAGAATTATGGCTTCTCAATGGGAAGAATTAAGTGGCAACCCCTAAAAAGGAGAGGGGAGGTGCCTGCCATGCGTTGAACATATATAAATAGTTTGTCGACCTCTAGATCATCATTCGAAATATTAATACTCTATCTATGAGGTACACCAACAGTTGTTAGGATACTCCTCAAGTGCATACATAAAAGAGAGAATTTCACAAATGGTCACTCAACTATGACTCATTCGACACTTTGGTCACTCAAGTTTCAAAATATATCACTTTGGTCACTCAAGTATTACACTGTCATTCACAAAAGTCACTTCGTTGTGAAAAAAAATGCCCATTGGGTGACTTTTGTGAATGACAGTGTAAGTGATATATTTAAAACTTAAGTGACCAAAGTGTCGAATGAGTTATAGTTGAGTGACCAAAGTGACTATTCTCCCTACAAAAATTTTCTGATTGCATGCTTATTCCTCCGATCAGGAAAAAATTTAAATATTTTTTTTTTGGGAGTGAAATTTGCACACCCACTTTTACAATCTGCACTCCCTTTGAATTGTTTAATATTATTTTGTTTAGTGCTGTTAATTCTCTTCCATAACTACCCTCCACTCTCTCTCTCTCTCTTTCCCCCCCCCCCCCACGTTCTCTCTCTCTTCGGGTTCTTTGGTTTTTCCGGCATAACTCCGCCGTCCGGCCACCTGACGGAGTTCCACCGGTCATTTTATGACCGCCTCTTCCTGCTGCACACGCCGGTGGTGGTAGATCACGGCATCTTGGCCGGAGAAGGAAGAATCGACGCCTTGAAGCTTACGCCTTGAATCACTTCATTACCGATCTCTCTTCCCAAAACCTCCATTCTCACCTCTCAATCATTCAACTCCCACCCCCTTCAATTTCCCTCCATCAAAAACCTCCTTCACAACCAACCCAAAACCCATCTCTCCTTTCTCCTCACTGAGCTCATCGCAACCACCGCCATTACTTTCCCTTCTTTTGCTTCCGAAGCCGCAGCTGCCGAGCAAGTTTCAGACAAAATAAACTTGGAGTCAATCCTGGTCTCAATTGATGAGTTTTTCAACAAGTACCCATATTTCGTTGCCGGTTGTACGTTCATTTGGTTGGTTGGTGTACTACAAGAGTACTTGAGAAAATATAAGTTCATCTCTGTTCTTAATGCATTTCGAAAACTCAAAGAGGACCCCACTGCTCAGCTATTGGATATTAGGGACGAGAAGAGTTTGAAGTATTTGAGGTCTCCCAACTTGAAGATTGTGAATAAGGATACTGTGCAGGTTCAATTTTCAGAGGATGATGAAGATGGGTTTGTAAAGAAGGTTTTGCAGAAGTTCGGAGACCCAGGAAACACTGTCGTCTGTGTTTTTGGAAAGTAAGTGTAAAACTTTTGCTCTAGCTTCGTCTTTTACATGGAGATTTAGATGAGATAAGGAAGAAGCAAAAATTCAACTGATAGGAAGATGAGAGAGAGAGAGGGAGAGAGGAGGAAGACAGAGAAGAATCAGAAGGATCGATGGAGTAGAGAGAGTAGTAAAGTATAAGGGCAGTTTTGTAAAATCAATACTAAGGGAGTGCGATTGTAAAAGTGGGTGTGCAAATTTCACTCCCCCTTTGTTTTTCCAAAGAGAGAAATAGATGGACCAAAAAACAAAAGAGCCATGCGCGCGGATCGATCGCGACAAATAGGAACAGTCACGTTAGACTGTAGAGTGGTGCTGTACTGCTGTAACAGAATTTGATTCCGATACTCGAAAGAGTGAGTGAGAGAGAGAGAGAGCGACTCCACGATGACGGAGGAGACGAAGACCACCGTTGACTACCGGATGGAGAGAGCGTCTGGTCCCCACTTCTCGGGCCTCCGACTCGACGGCCTCTTATCTTCTTCGCCTAATTCAGCTTCGCCTCTTTCTCTTCGCTCTTCTGCCGCCGATTCGTCAAACCTCGCCGACTCCATCGCCGCCAAGCAGCCCTTCGTCATCGGTACTCTCTCTCTCTTCATTCGATTTCAGTTAGCGTTTCTATTATTCCGTGCATTTGATTCAGTCTCTGCTACTGCATTTTCTTTCAATTTTTGATGGTGGCTTCACTGATTAAGCAGGTGTTTCTGGAGGTACGGCTTCCGGTAAGACCACGGTGTGCGACATGATCATCCAGCAGCTTCACGATCATCGCGTCGTCCTTGTCAATCAGGTTAGGGCTCAGTGCTGACTTACTTTGCATTTTCTGCCTGCAAACTTTTCCTTAATTCAAAATGATAATAAATTCTGAAGAAAGCTTATTTGATTTGGTTAGGATTCATTTTATCGTGGTTTGACACCTGAGGAGTCTGAACGGGTGCATGAGTATAATTTTGATCATCCTGGTAATCAGTTCATACAGTTCACTATGAACTGAAGTTAATTACTCTCGAAATGGATGTTGCCTGTGAAATTAGGCTGTTTGTTGTGCCGAAATTCTGTTGAGTATATGATGGTTCTGTTTGTTATGTAGACGCGTTTGACACCGAACAGATGTTAGAGTGTGTTCAAAAGCTAAAAAGCGGGCAGTCTGTCCAAGTTCCAATATATGATTTTAAGATACATCGGCGCAGTTCTGATAGTTTTCGACAGGTACTCGAGTTCCTTCACTTTTGTAGGAGTATAAAGATTCTTTTGCTTGTAAAATTGGTTGTTATTGTTGTTTCTATTGCTAATATTGATATGTGGCATTCTCTTGACCTGTGCTATGCATTTTTTTTTTTACTTCTTTGTCAGGTGAATGCTTCTGATGTTATAATCTTGGAGGGAATTCTGGTTTTCCATGACCAGCGTGTCCGTAATCTGATGAACATGAAGATTTTTGTCGATACAGGTTTGATTTCCTCAGTCTAGTTTCTGCTGTCACTGTCATAATTTCATTGTATCATCTTATGGTTATCAAATCTTTTAGATTTCCACATTAGCTATGTTTTGCATAGCATCCTTGTTTAGGTTCTCACACCATGTGGTCTTGATGTCTCAAATTACATTGTTTTATAGAGTCTAGAAAGATTTGCTTCTGCAATCAAATATGAAAAGGAAACAAATAGATAGATTTATGATACCTGGATTAGAAAAGGCATGGAACTCCAGAGCTGGCTTGTAAGTTCTCATACTGCCTATCGATGTTAAGGTTGCTAATTTGTAAACTACTGCTTAAAAGAAACCATGGAGGCATAGGCGCTTGGATGGTTAATGATACTTTAAATTCTTAGCCAATCCATCTAGAACATCTTCATTTGTTTCTTTTCAAATTTCAAATAATGCTCTATCAGCTTGTAGGTTTTTACCCAAAAAAAAAAAAATATCCTTTTATGAAAATAAACAAGTTTTCTTTAGTATCTCATCTACCCTAAGCTTTCATTTTTAAAACTTCAGAAAAGAAAAATAAAAATATGTGAATGGCTATGCAAAAAGCCATATGTACTACTCAAAATCAGCCTCACCTTTGCATTGTTCTTTTTTCATTTTGAAAAATATAAATAAGTGAAGTAGGATGGAATGAAAATTTTGGGTAATGAGTATGAAAATACATTTTGGGCTTGGGAAGCCTCGAGTTTGGCTTTTGATCTCTGAAATTCTGTGCTAATTAAAAACCTTATCGTTATGGACCTACAGAAATTTCTAGTTATAGAAGCCAAGAACTTCTTGGGGCTCACTCTGTGACTCTGCAATAGCCAGTCTATAAGAATTGTGTATCGGCCAGTCTCTATATGAATGTCTGAAATAGGTATGCTCTCTTCCTTTCTGAATGTTTGCTGTCTCCTTGTTTGCATATGCCTTCAGATGCTGATGTGAGACTTGCTCGTAGATTAAGACGAGACACTGTTGAGAGGGGCAGGGATGTAGACTCTGTTCTTGAGCAGGTAAGGTCTCACTCTTAAATCTCTTTGTATGAGACTACTTGGGGCATCGCTTAGTTCATAAGATTGGGAATAGATAACCATGTTTCCTGTTGAGTTTTGTAAGAGAAGAGTATGACTCTATAGTAATTTTTTCAATTTGAATAATCACATCGAGAGCATTTGCTTATCATGCAGTATGCCAAGTTTGTCAAGCCTGCTTTTGATGATTTTGTTCTCCCCTCAAAGAAGTACGCTGATGTGATCATTCCCCGGGGAGGCGATAACCATGTTGCTATTGACTTAATTGTACAACATATTCGCACGAAGCTTGGTCAGCATGACCTTTGCGAAATATATCCTAATGTGTACGTTATACAGTCCACGTTTCAGGTATGCCTTCTGTTTTATGTTATTTGGTGTTGTAAGCATATTCTTCACCTTTTGTTTTTTGGGGGAGTCAAAACTTTGTAATTTTGGCTTTGACTTGTGACGCTAGTAAAAGTTAATTACTGCTGATCTTCTAGTGCATAAAAGTAAGAAAACTTGCTAAACCTTGTTTCCTGAGCTTCTTGCATCTTTGACTCTAGACTTTTAATAGTAAATGTTTTTTGTGACTGACTTGGTCTCTGTTGTTGTTGTTGTTTTTTTTTTTTTTTCAACATTTCTATAATTTAGGCATGCAAACTCTAATATGTAATTTTTAGTTCTGAAAGGATTTCACAATCACATTTCATAGACCTTAATCTAGTTGTTCTCATATTACAGATTAGAGGCATGCATACACTGATTCGAGACCGAGAAATATCAAAGCATGATTTTGTATTTTATTCAGATCGCCTAATTCGTCTGGTAATTTTTGTTTCACGCCTTACTCAAGTTTCATTTATACCATAGTTCAGCTTCTATGTTCTTACTTTGATGTGGTCTCTAGGTTGTGGAGCATGGCCTTGGTCATTTTCCATTCACAGAGAAACAAGTAATAACTCCACCAGGTGTGCCCATTATGTTCCGCCACCCTCTTCTTATTGCTTGTATTTATGTGCATCTCTATGAATCACAGGTATAAAGCTTCATACATGTTTGGTCGCTGACAGATAGTGGCAGCTTATATTTCTGTCTGGTCTTTCATGGGATCTTGTGTCTACTTTTATCTCTGCACATTTAGACATGTTCTGCAGAAGGAATAGTCTGCATTTTCTTAAATTTGGTCTTTTTTTGGTATTTCAGGATCTGTGTATACTGGGGTTGATTTCTGCAAGAAATTATGTGGAGTTTCAATTGTTCGAAGGTGAGCTTTAAATCAGGTATTGTTTTTTTAGAAGTTACAATTATGTGGCACTCAGACCTGTGCACTTGAATATTTGGGTAACTAGGTTGGTTACCATTTTTTCTGTAGAATTGTGATGAATCCAATTCTATTCCAGCACTTTTCTAGGTGCTTTGGAAGATAATAATAAATGTTTATATCCTTTATATCTCTTGGTCTCTTGTTTACACATACCAACAACCTTTTCTTGTTTGTTATGATTAGTGGTGAGAGCATGGAAAATGCATTACGTGCATGTTGCAAAGGAATAAAAATTGGGAAGATCTTGATTCATCGTGATGGAGACGATGGCAAACAGGTGACATTATGTTTATGAAGTAGGATTAACTTTGCCAAGAACTAAGCCACTCCTCTCTCAAATTTGATAAAACTTCTGTATAATTGAGTTATTCCACCTCAAGCAGCTTATATATGAGAAGCTCCCGAAGGATATTTCAGAGCGTCATGTCCTGCTGCTAGACCCTGTACTTGCTACAGGTAATTCCATTACTTTTCTATAAGCTTGGTCCTGCATCTTTGCTATCTGCATGTACTGAGGAAAAGTAGTTGGTGATGTAAGAAAACTTTGTACTCTAATTGCCCAAAATATGATGAAGAATTTTTGGCCCATCTTAATAGAAGCATTTTTAAACATCCATACTTGCTGATGATCAAAATGCAATGACCAATCTGAGCGTGACTTGTAGGTAATTCTGCTAACCAGGCTATTGAACTACTCATACAGAAGGGGGTTCCTGAATCGCATATAATATTCTTAAACCTTATATCTGTGAGTACTTCTTGATGCTTGCTGATTACATATTAGAATTTACATTATGAACTATGCTGATTTACCACTATTTTAATCTGCTTTAGGCTCCTGAGGGAATTCATTGTGTTTACAAACGATTTCCATCCTTGAAGATCGTCACTTCAGAGATTGATGTTGCCCTCAATGAAGAATTTCGTGTCATACCAGGGTTGGGTGAATTTGGGGATCGTTACTTCGGCACAGATGATTGATCATAGATAAGAGATCCTAATCAGGCTGTGGCCTTGAAATAGATAGTTATGCAGAAACACCGAGGAGATATGTCTATGCAACTCCTGCCACGGACTTGTCTTCAACTTTTGAATTATGGAGTGTATTGCCCTTATGTCTTAATTACGGTTTGATTGCTTGAATCGGTCAAATTGCAGTATATAAACAGTGATATCAGCAATAATATCATATGCCCTCGTATGCAATTTGTAAAAATTTGGAAATTTCAAAGCAATATAGCCAAGAATTGGAGGTCTAGAGTCTGGTATGTGCTCCGTGCTTGTTCCCATTAACTCAAAGACCTATTTTCCAATGTTATTATGACCAAGACAAATACACCCCAAGTCTTTTATGGGTCTGAAAATGTATATTTGAATTCTAAGGTTGAAAATGTCCCCGGTAATTTCACCCTTGGGCAATCACGTGTTAGAAAATGGTGTCCATTTTATATGGTGAATGTCGGTATGAATGATTTGGAAGTTTTGTAATCACCTGTTAGAAAATGGTGAATGTCCCTGAATTCTCATCTCTTTTTTCCACCATGACTTGCCTTGGTTCTTTATATATAGGCCTCTTTTATATATTGCAAAGATATCTTTCTAGTCTGTATACATCCCATTGCATATCATAATAACTCAAGAAGCATGGGACACAGTACTCCTTCGTTCTTACTTCTTTCACTTATACTACTGTCAGGAACAGTTGCACTTTCTTTCTGCAATGCAGATCCTAATGTGGGTTGCATGGATATCGAGAGGAAAGCCCTTCTGAAGCTTAGAGAGGGCCTCACTGATCCTTCAGACCGGCTTTCGTCTTGGGTTGGAGTAGATTGCTGCAAATGGAGAGGTATAGGCTGCAACGAGACAACTGGACGTGTGGACAGCCTTAATCTTCACAACCCTTATGCAGATGGTTGGGAGAGTGATGATGGAACACTCCATGCTTTAGGTGGTGAGATCAATCCTTCTTTGCTTGTTTTGAAAGATTTGCTTTACTTGGATTTGAGCATGAATAACTTCGGAGGTCTAGAACTTCCAAGTTTCATTGGATCACTAGAAAAAATGAAATACCTCAATCTATCTGGTGCATCTTTTGGTGGAGTAATTCCCGCCAATCTTGGAAACCTTTCAAAATTGCTTCATCTTGATCTCAGTAATAATGCTATTGAGAGTGATCTCAGATGGCTTCCCAGTCTTTCTTCCTTACAGTTTCTTCACTTGGGAGGAGCAGACCTTACCAAGGCTGCACCATATTGGCTTCCCACTGTTAATATGCTCCCTTCACTTCTTGAATTGCATTTGCCTGGTTGTGGATTTTCCATCCTTCCTCCTACTCTTCCTCATATCAATTTCACATCACTTTCGGTCCTTGACCTATCTGCCAATGATTTCAACTCCACACTTTCTCCCTGGTTGTTCAATCTGACTCAACTAGTCAATCTTGATCTAAGTTCGAACAATCTGAATGGAGAACTTCCAGAAACACTAGGGAGTTTGACTCATTTGAAGAACCTTGATTTGTCAGAGAATTCAGATATTGGAGGTCAGTTGCCGAGAAACTTGGGGATGCTATGCAATTTGCAGTCTCTTAAACTTTCAATCAACAAAGTTACTGGTGAGATAACCGAGTTCATTGATAGTATGTCTAGATGCACAAACAGCAGCTTAGAGAGGTTGGATGTAGGTTTTAACAGTCTCACAGGAAATTTGCCTAATTCATTGGGACTTCTTAAGAAGTTAAGATTCCTCAAGTTGTGGCACAACTCATTTCAGGGTTCAATCCCAGAATCTATTGGAAACTTGACATCTTTGGAGGACTTTTACCTTGCACAGAATAAAATGAGTGGAGTCATCCCAGAAAGTTTTGGGCAGCTCTCATCACTCGTTGCTGTAGATATGTCTGAAAATACATGGGAAGGTGTTGTAACAGAAGCTCATTTTCTGAAACTTCGAAGCTTAAAAGAGGTGTCAATCCAGAAAGCCTCCCCAAACATTTCCCTAGTTATCAACATTAGTTCTAAATGGATGCCTCCATTTAAATTGAGATACTTGTACCTTAGATCATGTCAAGTGGGTCCCAAATTTCCTACATGGCTTAGGAATCAGACTGAGCTGGTCACTGTGGTCCTGAATAATGCTAGGATTGCAGATACCATACCTGATTGGTTTTGGCTGTTGGATTTGGTATTAGATGAACTAAATCTCGCTTACAATCAACTAAGAGGCAAAGTGCCTAACTCGTTAAGGTTTAGCTATCCAGCTAATGCTGCTTTCAGTTCGAACCTGTTTAAGGGCCCCCTCCCACTCTGGTCACCTAACATTACAACACTCTACCTCAGGGATAATCAGTTTTCAGGGCCAATTCCTTCAAACATTGGTGACGTGATGCCCTCCTTGACTGATTTAGACATATCAAGGAACGGTTTGAGTGGAAGCATTCCCCTGTCTTTAGGTAATCTAAGCCTGTTGACGACCATGGTTCTCTCAAATAATTATTTGTCTGGTGAAATTCCTCATTTCTGGAACAGTATACCAGACTTGTATATTGTAGATATGTCAAACAACAGTCTCTCTGGTACAATTCCAAGATCCATGGATTCTCTTATTTCACTAAGATACTTGATACTCTCTAGTAACAACTTGTCAGGCGAAGTTCCTTCACTGAGAAACTGCACTGGCATGAAGAGTCTTGATCTTGGGGATAATAAGTTCTTTGGAAACATTCCGGCGTGGATAGGAGAAAGCATGCTCTCTTTATTGATTTTACGCTTGAGTTCCAACTCATTCACCGGAAGCATTCCTTCACAGTTGTGTGGCCTTTCCAGTCTTCACATATTGGACGTCTCACACAATAATCTTTCTGGTCATATTCCCCACTGTGTTGGTAATTTGAGTGGCTTGAAAACATCTGTAATCTCAGATACAGATACATCATACCTTTACCAGGGAAAACTGAAGGTAGTTGCAAAAGGAAGAGTGCAGGACTTCGATTCCACTCTTTATCTTGTTAATAGCCTAGATCTCTCAAGCAATAACTTATCAGGTGAGATGCCGAGGGAGCTAACAAGCCTAATAAAGTTGTGGACCTTGAATTTATCCATGAATCATCTAACAGGAGTAATTCCATCAAGGATTGGGAGCATGGAGTTGATAGAAACTCTTGATTTGTCAATAAACCAGCTTTCAGGTTCCATTCCACCGAGTATGGTTTCATTGACATTCTTGAGTCATCTAAACCTCTCATACAACAACTTGTCTGGAAAAATCCCAACAGGCAACCAGTTTAACAGCCTGGTTGATCCATCAATATATGAAGGCAATGCCGCTCTTTGTGGTTATCCGTTGCCTGATTGCCCAGTCAATGGCAGAACACTTCAGGGTCCAAGTGGACGTGGAGAGGACAATGGCTTTGAAATGTTGGGGTTCATCATTAGCATGGTGATCGGTTTTGTTATAGGGTTCTGGGGAGTTTGTGGCAGTTTGGTCATCAGCAAGTCTTGGAGGAAAATATATTTCCACTTCACTGATAAAATGATCGTTGCTTGTATACGGAAATATCAGAGACAGGAAATTTAAGTAGTTTTACTTGAAACTTTTTTTGTTTTTGGTCATTCAGGAATAAAGTTGTTTTCTGTTCCTAAGAGTTTGTAAGCTTTTTCTGTTCTAAACTAATTAGACTGCAACTTCTTGCATTTTTTTGTTGTTTTTACCTTTGCACCATGGTCATTACTCTTTTTTTTTTTTGAATCAAACCCAAATCGGGTGCAAATATATTCATCACAAGCCAGAATAGGCCGTTACATACCCTTCCGCTGTCATCTATAGACAGACAAGAAGCTAGTGGTAGTACCCACAAGTGGTACATACATATAGTCCTACTCATTGTACATTTAAATACGTAGAAATAGCGGATATCCTCCTTCGGTACTACTCCAGAGACGCTAAAGAGACATAGGGTGCACAAAAGTGCGTAGGTTCCTAAAACAAAGGAAATTATTGTAATTAGACAAACTAATTAACATAGGGATGGGCCTAGGGAAAAAACCCTAGCCCAACTTATTTAGTTCAAGGCAGATCCAAAAAGGAGCCCCTGCAAAAAGCCCAGCAGGCCTGATCGGGTCCAGGCCCAAACCTTCATCTCCACACGCGCCTAACCATCAAACAGATCCCAGCGCCGCGCCTGCTCCGCCGACCATGCCGAACCTGCTCCGCCATGATCCCGCCGCTACGAACCAATCGCCACAGCCCAAATCACCCGGAACCACGCTGCCACACCCAGCATCACCACGACACACCTCGATCCAACACCTGCAATCCACGCCGCCGCAGAAAGGTAACCCATCCTGAAAGGTCATCGATCCAGCAGCAAATCGAGCCCCGAGTCCGCCCATGAAGCCACCGCATATAGAGATTTCACGCCAAGTCTGCAACCCAATCTAACCTGCAAACACCTCAAGCAAGACCCCTCAATAGGAGCTCCCCAAAACGTTAGCTTGCATCCCCGTCCGGCAGCAGACCGCGTGGAGTCGGCGAGGCCAAAGGCCACCCAAGATGCCGGGGTAGCCACCGGACGAGAACGATCTTGTGGTCTAAGACTGCAGCCGCCCTAGGGTTTTGCTCTCTCGCTCAGAAGAGTATTTCTAGCGTCATTACTCTTAGTCCTGTACAAGTGTACATATTATTATTATTATTTTTGCATCTTCTATATCACGTACAACATACACAAATTATTAATTTTTTCTTCCTGAAATTGAAGCCAAATCGTTGCCAACTATTATTAATCAAGGGATCATTTTGTAGTGATCAATTATCATGCGTCCGATGGGGATCAAATGGCTGTTCATGTACCTTTATCTTTGGAGGCTCAAGCAGAGGTCCATTTACTTATGTTTTCTCATATGAGTTCGTGAAAGTTTTGAAAGGATCCGTCATTCAATGGGGTAAATACACACCGCAAAAAATAAGCATCTTGTATTCATAAACATCCAAATAAAATTATTACTCTAGATTGTGTTTTCTTTTTCGTTTACTCTAGATTGTGTTTGGATGGAACAATTTCAATTTTTGTTTTTTGAATAAAGAACAATTTTAATATTTAAATGCTGAAATTAAAATTCAATCATTTATATATCTCATCAATTGTAGATTCTGTTTGTTTGGATGTAAAATTTGTAATTTAAATAAGGGTTAATTACATATAAATGCATATTTGAATTTTTTTTAGCCATAATGTCACCAACTATTTTTTTTTCCCTTATAAGGCATTAAGGCCACTAGATTAAAAAGGGTATTAAATTTTAGATATAAAAACTAACATATTGACATAAATGCCACTAGAGTAAAAAGTCAACAATCATCCTCTCTCTCCTCTCCGGCGAGGTTTCTGGCCAACCCCGGCGGGTCTCCGGTCAACCTCCGGCGACCACAAAAGCTACTCTGGTGAGATTTCCGGCAACCTCCGGCGAGGTCACAAAAACTACTGTCATCAGCAACATACACTACTATTACCAAAAAAAACTTATGCTCCCTAAAATCAAAAGTTATTATCCTTACCAACAAAAACTACTGTCACCAACATCAAAAGCTACTCTCACCAGCAACAAACGTTACTATCACCAACATTAAAAAGCTACTCTCATGACCAGTAACAAAAACTACTCTCACCATTATTAAAAGTTACTCTCATCAACGCCAAAAGTAAAAACCAAAAAGAACAAAAACTACTCTCACCATTACCAAAAGCTACTATCAACAACGACAAAAAACTATGTCACTAACATTAGAAAGGTACTCTCACCAAAGAGAAAAGCTACTATCACCAGCAACAAAATGTCAAAAACTACTCTCACCAATATAAAAAAACCCACGTTTACCAGCACCAAAAGCCTAGTCTCACCAATACCAAAAACTACTCTAACCAACACCAAAAACTACTCTAACCATCACCAAAAGCTACTTTCACCGACACTAAAAGCTACTACCAATCAAAAACAAGCTATTCGTACAGATTGAGAAAGCTATTACCAGATCGAGACTAACAAATCTACTCTCACTGACTGAGAAAACTATTACCGACCAACACAAAAGCCACTATGAAACATCAAAACAACTATAAAAATATTAAAGGCTTGCAATGCTCAAACTTGAATGCATTGCACATATTATAATTTAGCAACATAAGTTGTATCCATGAGCATCATTCACTAGAGTAAGTCCTAAAATCCAAAGGAATTACCAAAATCAAACCAAAGCTATCAAATTCAATGAAAAATATGAACAAATGAGTTTCTACCTTTTCGAAAAACAGTAACAATACAAAATTCAAACCACAAATCTATACGAAAATCAAAAACTCAGCAAAACGAATGGCATTGAGGACAACTCGTCACCGAAAAGAAGCCGAATGAAATCGTGCTCCAGCTCAACCCGAACCAGACCATTGAAGACAACTTTCTAGGGGCTAAGGTCGGTTTCAAAGCAAAGTTAGTAAAAGTAGCAGTAAAAGCGGCAGATTCTAGAGATCAGGGACCGGTGCCAGATTCTCATTTTCAGAATCAGAGGCCGACGGCGTCAGCTACAATGCTCCCAGCTACACACTTAATTTCGAGGACGACACCACATGCGTCGACGACATCCTCCTCCGGTTGAGGTTGTCGGCCTCCGCCTCCTGGAGTCTGACCCCATCCACAGAGTATGGTTTCTTTGACATTTGTGACTCATCTAAACCTGTCGCACAACAACTTATATATCCGGGAAAATCCCAACAAGCAACCAGTTCAACAGCTTGATTGATCCATCAATTTATCAAGGCAATGCTGGTCTTTGTGGCAGTCCGTTACCAACTCCTTGCCGAGACAATGAAGAAACACCTCAGGTTCCAAGAGAAGATGGAGAAGGAGATGATGGTAAATCTGAAAAGGTATGGTTAATGATCAGCATAGCAATAGGTTTCATATTGAGGTTCTGGGTGGTGTTTGGGAGTTTGGTCATCAACAAGACTTGGAGATATGCCTATTTTCGCTTCCTTGACAGAATGAAGTATGCTGTCCTTGATTTTGTCTCAGCCATTGGGAAATGTTTGTGCAAAAGATCAGGCATAGATGAATTTTACTAGTTTCCCTGTTTTATTCAGCAAATAAGTATGTATTTTCCTTTCTTTTACAAATTTGTATAATAAGAGCTTGTATGCTTGCAATAAACTCCAATTTTGCTTCAGCCAGCCACAAGTTGTACATTATTACCTGCAACAGACAAAAGCAGAAATAAATTAGCAGGTTCTCTTGCTATCTTGAATTACACATCCACTTTTAACTTTACTTACAGTTGAGAATTTTTTTTTTTTTAAGATTTTAAAACGGCTTTTTTAGTCTTGAATTATCATTGCGAAATAAGAACCGAGCTGTATAAAAAACACCAAGGAATAATAGTGCATACCACTTTCTGGTACGAATCCTTATGAAAGAAATTCAACTCATTTTGACACGAGACTAGATTTCAACAAGTCCTGAACACGAAGATTGCGAAGTATAATTCAGATTGGAAACCAAACAAAGATTTACCGAACTTGTTCCGCACACCCAGCTCCGTCCGCTACTGTCCCGTCACCAGTGCACAGTACCTGCATCCATACTGTTGTAGGGGTGAGCTTTCGTCCTCGCTGCTCAACAGGAACTCTAACTCGACTAGGTTTGAAAATCATTAGACCAGTATTGGGAGCGCTCCAGTATGAAACATACTTAAACCAAATATTTAAAAGAACGACAAACTTTAATGTTTTTCAACTTGAAAACCGATGCATGATGCTTAAATAAATACGGCGCCAAAACCAAGTATTACCTGATGGCCGGTCCCATAGACCCACTACACGACCTTACCTCAAATTAATTTATCACCAGGTAAGCGTAGCGAGAGCGTCCACTACCTAGCTACACACACGTACCGGGCCCGTTATTACGATCGGAATACCCGGACGACCGGCGTAACTAACCCTCCGGAGGTTAAGGGGATCGAACCCAAGGAAGTCAGAGCCACCTTTCGCTCTCAAGCCATCACACATTTTCTCACGGATTGGTTAGTATGCATTGCATTTTACATAACCAACCCATACCACTTATCATGCATCACATTAATAAAATATAAAAGAAAATCACCAACCGAGGAGAGTCCTGAATCCCTACCTGGATTCCGATGCTTTCTCTCACGTACTCCGAGAGTCGCGAACCTTCTGTTCCTCGGGTAACTGGAGTCCTAGATTCCGACATTTCAACCGTTAATTATCTATTGAACAATTATATGAAATCTCGACGATTAATATATCGTCCAAACCAACTTTTCCTGGTTTGACCAGGAGTTGACCAAGGGTTTGACCGACCTTTCCTGGTTTGACCAGGATTGACAAACTTTGACCATTGTTTGACCAATCGTTATTGGTTCGATAATTAACTTAAATTATCGAACATTCACTTGTATTGACCATATATATTGAGTGCACCAAATTTACTAAGGACACCCAAGCTTTCCAATTTCCATATAAGGTGTACCCAAAACTACTATGGACACCCAATATGTTATTTTTCTTTCTTTACACTACCATTTCACACAAGGTGTGCCCAAATTACTAAGGGCACCCAACATAATTCCAATTCTCTTTCTAATTCAAATCAACATAATCATTTCAATGCTAACTGCAATGGGAAACCTTGCAAAACGTCAACCATCTAAATTCACCATTCCACACATCAATTCAAATCAAGTCAAACAACATAGCCAACACAACATGATCTTCCAAACTCAACTAAACCCAGCCGGCAACAGTAACCATAATACCAAGGCAGAATTAATTCAAGAGCTCTTCAGAACACAACTTCGAATTCATCACAGAAGCAACCATTCAATTCAAGATTTGAAATTATACATTCGGAAATCGATTCCAACCAAATTAACTCACTGCCGAAACCCAACTGATGATGAACTAATGCTTCTGATGCAATCGACCCAGCAAGCTTCCCAATTTCACTTCAATAGACGCAATCAAGACGGAAACCGAGCCCAGAAGTGTCGGAGAAGTCGCCGGCGCTCAAGAACACGGCAAAGCCGTAGCTACCCAGAAACGAAAGCAGCAAAACTCCATCAATTTCAAAGAATAATTGATCCAACGTGTAGAGAAAGGCGAGAGGAGAAGTTTCTGTACCGAATGCGGCCCAGAGGGTGGCCGAAGACGCCGGAAAATCCAGAAATCGCCGGTAAAGCTTCGAGCTTCTGAGCTTCGAATCTCTCTCCAGGGTCTGTGCATGGACGAACCAAGAGCACGAGGATGTAGACGACGAAGAGGTGAAGAATATGGTGGTCGGCCGTCGTCGATCGGTGGCCGGACGAAGTGGCGCCGGTCGGATCCTACTGTGGGTTTCTGGGTTTCGTCGGGTTAGAGAGAACTCTGGTTCTCTTCCCCTCAGCTCGATTTAATGTCTGCACTTTCGCTTCAAGGTGTGTTGTGATATGTGCAGGTGTCTCATGTGACTCTAAACAATAATAGTGCATGGAGTTAAATTAATTGTGGTATATGCAGATATGCAGATGCCTGGCATGGTGACAACATACTAATTTTTTTTTTCTTTTTCTTTTCTCCCAACTGCACATTACGTGAAGTACTGGAAATCGGGAATAGTGTTCATGACAAAGATCAGGTAAAATTTGTGAGGTGTTGAATTATTATTTATCTTATCAGGTATGACTGAGTTAAAGCATTGAGCCGCATAGAAAGATCAGGGAATAACTGGTGATTTTTGATATGTGCAGGGGGGCTGATGCAATTCTAAATATCGATAGGGCACATATAGTTAGTATTTCTTTTTGAATTGGATGAAATGGTGCTGTATGCAAATCAGCAGATGCCTTTGACAACATACAAAAACTTTTTTTGTTGGCCATTCATTAGAAAATAGTATGTGTTTGGATAATTCCTCCTTAAAGGTATTTGTGCTTTCGTTTTTAGGGTTTATGTTATTAAACAAATATATACGGGTTTCAACCTGTTCAATAGATATTTGTGTCGTTTGGTTAATTCCTCCTCAATAGATATTTGTGTTTTGGTTTCTGTTCAATAGGTATGTATAGTATGTGTTTGGATAATTTCTCCTTAAAGGTGTTTGTGTTTTCGTTTTTAGGGTTTATGCTATTAAACAAATATATACGGGTTTCAACATGGCTGGAGTTTTTCTTTTTCTTTTTCTCACTAGATTCTACAAGTTCTTGATGGCTAAAGAGTACTCCTACCTAGATCAGCAACTACTCCTACCCTTACACGATTACATAAATAATTCAAGATTTCATTTCCATTTCTCAGTGGATCATAAATTCGAAGGATGGTACCTTCCTTCTGAAGTGCTTTACATAGACTCACTGCAGGTGAATTTGTGAGATCTGCCATGTTGCTCTTGTACGTGACCCCAAATACAGCAACCTGCTTCCCTGCCAGAGTTGACATATTGTTTAGTATCAATTGTACAAACTGCTCCCTCATCTTCTTATCCAACATAACTATGTTAGACAGTAGCCTAGCTTTTGTGACCAATCCCACATTAAGAAGAACATCTTTACAATACATTATATCTTTCAGCAGGTCAGGACTGCTGATTCCCAATGTTGATTCCATAAAGGCATTTCCAAACCTGTAATCTCTTCCTAGCATCTGCCTGACATGAAATTGCAATTTGTGTTTGTACGTTCATTTGCTCGTTCAAATAAAAAAAAAATTCATTCATTTGTAAATTCTTTTTCCTTTATTCGTTCGCTCGAAAGTTCATTTGCTTGGATGATGAGATTGGGAGGCTGAGGATGATGGTTTTATCCGTATTGTATAGGGAATAAATGAAAATGAAAAATAACAAAGAAGTCGAAAGAAAGAAGAAGAAGACGAGATGTGAAAGATAGAGTGATTATGAATTCATTAAGGGATAATTAAAACATTTTCATGCATCATATGATTATTTTTTAATGATTTATGAAACTAAGATTAAAAACCAACTTAAAGACCCAAAATCGGTCATTTTCAAAATTTCTCTGTTTTGTTAGGATATTGTTGGGCTAGAACAGCCATATTCATGACACTCTCTATTCGCACACTAATACAGCAGATGTGTGTAAGTGCAGCAAAATTCGCTGTAGAGGGTTCATCAAGTCTCACTGATTGTTGATGAAGCTTGATTCTTGAAGGTTCTTGATGAACTGTAGATCGAAAACTTTGAAGAAAATAAACAAGAAAACAAAGAATTGCTTGATGTATCGACTGGTAAATATATAAAAAATAGCATATTAGTGATATTACTTTAAGGGTGCGGCTATTGCCACTTTACAAACTAGTTTGTTCACAGCATTCTCTTTTCACCCTCCATATATTTTTTTAATTTCAAATTTACTTAGTTCACTCATTTGCAGTACCCAAAATACTCTTTTCCAATGCAGGGTTTAACTCAAATTCTTTCTCTATTTAGCTTTCTTCGTGTCTTTTTAGTTTTTTTAAGGCATAAAAGTCGTTAGCATAACATGAGAACGATTGAAGATGATGAATGCTAAGAAAGAAAGCGTTAGGGTTTAACAATGAATAAATAGATTAAGAATGAAGTTCAAGTATGTGTTCTGTAGGGTGTAATAAAAAAATAAATTGTAATTTTTAATAAGATATTGTATTTTATTGTAATTTTATGTTAGGGTATTTTAGTCTAAAAATGGTGCACTACTACATATCATTCATCTTTTCCTTTATCAATTGTTTGATATATATATATATATATATATATATATATCTTATCTAGAGCGGAGCTCCACTTTGAAATTAACGTGTGAAGTTCGAGTTTTTGGTCACTTTTCGGTCGCAGATCCACATCTCGACCGTTCATTTTTTAGGTACTAGTGTATAGATCATCTCTGCAAATTTTTAGCCAAATTGATGATCGTTAAGGTATCTAACTCGGTTAAACCAATCGACGAACTGAATCTGTCCAACCTGAACCGTACTAGCTTTAAGGCAGTTATCAATGTCTTAACGGTCATCAATTTGGCTGAAAATTTGCAGAGATGATCTATACACTAGTACCTAAAAACTGAACGGTTGAGATGTGAATATGCGACCAAAAAGCGACCAAAAACTTAAAGTTCACTCCGTAATTTCAAAGCGGAACTCCGCTCTGGATAATATATATATATATATAGAGCCGTTCGAGAGCGGACGTCCGCAAACCCAGAAAAAGTGTGGACGTCGCTCCTCCGGCCTCGATCAAGCTTCGACGGCGCGGCAGGGCATGCCGGAGGGAGGCTAGGGGTCTGAGAAGCCAGTCTGCAGTTGGGTGGAGTCGCCGGCGACGAGGTTGCGGCGTTGCAGTTGCAGGTCCGGCCGCTACCCAGAACGTGCAACCTCGATCTCCTCCGACCTCGATCACTGCCCAGAACGGTCCGGGATGCCTCCGGCCTCCCTCCTGCAAGCTGCGCGCCGCCGTCGCCGCCTAAACGCTGTTGCTGCGTCGACATCCGCACTTTAGCGACAGTGCGGACGTCCGCCTGTGATCGGGCCTATATATATATATATATAATCTGAGGATCAACAATATGTACGTATGTACTCAAGATAGGGGTGATTGAGATTCCGAAAATGTGTTTAAATCTCTCCTTGTAAACATAATCTCCGTCCAAAATTTGTGATAAAGGGGGATATGTTGCATATGAGCTGAAACGATGAGTTTTCCTTAGCAAAGATGCAAACTTTCTCTTCAAGAATGTTACTATAGGAGGACATTAGTTGTCTCTTCTACATTGTTACTAGTGTTACTATAGCCACCTCTTTCAGTTTTGAACGCCTCTCCCAAGCAGTGCATTGGTATTTATTCAGTCTTCTTTCTCACTGTCATATAAACCATATATTCTCTCTTTGTATTGATTGTGTGGTGTCTTGTCTTGCAAAGTTGGGGAATGCTTGGTAACTATTTTTTTTCATCTCATGTTGCAAACTGTTGTCTGTTATAAAATTATTTGCCTCGATGCATTCAGTGAATGAAAGCTGCCCTTTAACTATAGTGGTCCTAGCTGAACTGGAGAAATCAAAAATCACATCTGCTTCTCGGTGAGATTAGTATCACCGACTTATTCCTATAACATTAAAATTTAAAAAATGTTGGTCTAGACTCTAGAAGGCTTAGAAATTTCTTCGGGATGGACGAGTTTATGAAATTTTCCATATGTGGAATTTCAAAGACTTGTTGCGTTGGTTCTGTTGGCCCTATTGCATGCTTGCATAAGAAGTATGGGTCAAAGTTGAATTTGTTTTACTTATAATACTGTCAGTAAATCATTCGTCATGTAGTGAGTGTCAGTTATCACTTGGAAGTCTTTGCCTAGATGCAATAACCGACTGTTATATAGTTACATTATTGATGGATCTAGAAGGCTTAGAAATTTCTTGGCTGCCGTACTTTGGTACCTGATTACGAAATTTGCCTATATTTGTAGTCTTAAACTGAAGGATTACTCAACTAAAGACAATCACATATATATAAACACATTAGCTTAAGGCATGCCAGAACAAGTTTGAAAGACAGAAGACATACTTGAAGCTGAGAATGAATTGAGTGCCATGATGAACTGGTCCGGTCTTCTGCAACTGCTCTAGATTCAAGTCTTCTCTTTATGGGGCTGAGATCTTAATACTTGTGTGTAGAGAGTGCAGGGACCTGAACCTATATATAGAGGATGATATCAGGAACTTCCCATAACAGTTTTCCTAAATCAATTAGGTCCTCTACATATAAATCCTGTATCAATATACATTACTTGATTACAAGCACATTAAGTTTCCCAATACAATATGGATTTCAGATACAAATTCCTTATTGTTCCAGGGATAGAATCATCTATGCAATCCCGGTTATTTCATTCAACAGTAATCATATACAATTGTTAAAGTCATAATGTGATTAATGTAAGTCCAACTCTTACATTCTCCCACTTGGACTACATTACTCACTCAATTGTACACAATTAGAACAATGTAATAACCACTGAAGTGTGCACATGAAATTGCATAAAATTCTCAAACTTAATCACAAACTTGGTCAAGTTATGGAATCTGGCAGAGCTAAGGAAAAATAATGCTTTCAAAAGCACACCACTCCAAAACTACAAAACCATAACCATAACCCACATAAGTTCAATTGATACAACCAAAGATAAAACATACATATGCAGTATGTATCTGTCATCATCTGCAGTGCATATGTAAATGGTCCAAACTGAAGGATTTTGACTATCAAAATCAGAGACACAACCAAAACTGGAATGGATTATTACTGAATGTGTCTGCACTTTACAAAACTGAAATGTTGATCTTAATCAACTCAATCTATCCAACATAAATCAAATAGCTATTTGCCAAAACAAAATACAGAAATATTCACAATCACCAAATGCTGCAGCAAAATAAAAACTTCTGAATAATACCATGGATTTATTACTGAATAATGAAGACAAAGTCATTACAAAACTTCAAATTTCAGAAAAACAAGAATTGAAATTAAACGACACTGAAGATAAAACTTTTAACAAAAATAATGCTCCCACTGATCCTAGGCATCTAAGGTAGGAAGGACTCCCATATCAGCTACATGTTTCTGAAAAGCTGCTACAGATAATGCCTTAGTGAATGGATCAGCTAACTGTGAGTGTGTATTAACCTGAGCTATTTCAATTTCCTGATGCTTCACTCTTTCTCTCACACTATAATATTTCAAGTCTATGTGCTTAGAGTTATTAGACCTCTTATTATTCTTAGTGAAGCAAACAGCTGCAGAATTATCACTATAAACTCTCAAAGGTCTGGTATTGATGGAATCCAACAACCTAGTCTGAATTAGAAAATTTCTGAGCCATAACCCTTGACATACACCATCGTATATTGCTATAAACTCTGCCTGCATAGTCGAAGTGGCTGTCAATGTTTGCTTAATGCTCCTCCAAGCTATGGCACCTCCAGCCATCATATAAACATATCCAGAAGTAGACTTAGTCGAATCCGGATATTTACCTGCAAAGTCCGCATCAGTGTATCCAACTACTTCTAGCTTCTCAACTTTCTTGTACACCAGCAAATAATCTTTGGTTTTCTGCAAATATCTAAGGACCTTCTTTGCTGCAACCCAATGCTCATGTCCAGGGTTTGACTGAAATCTCGATAATATACCCACTGCATATGCTAAATCAGGCCTAGTGCACACTTGTGCATACATCAAGCTGCCAATTAGTCTAGCATAAGGTCTGCCCTTCATATCTTCCCTTTCTAAGTCATTCCTAGGACATTGACCTTTGATCAGTTTATCTCCTTTTGAAATAGGTGCATCTCCTGGTGCACACTTCTGCATATCAAATCTGCTCAAAACTCTAGAAATATAATTACGCTGACATAGTCCCAGTAGCCCTCTTTTCCTATCTCTTTTAATTTCAATTCCCAGCACAAATGAAGCTTCACCAAGATCTTTCATATCGAAGTTCTTAGACAGAAAGTTTTTAGTCAATTTCAACAAGTTCACATCACTGCTGGCAAGTAGTATATCATCTACATATAGAATCAAGAAAATAAAGTGTTTACCTACAGTCTTTAAATAAACACACTCATCAACTATATTCTCAGTAAAACCAAAGGTAGTGACTACTGAATCGAATTTCTTATACCACTGTCTAGATGCCTGTTTTAGACCATAAATGGATTTCTTCAGTTTACAGACCATGTGTTCTCTTCCTGGTTCAATGAATCCCTCGGGCTGTTTCATGTAGATATTTTCTTCAAGTTCCCCATTTAGGAATGCAGTCTTCACATCCATTTGGTGTAGCTCTAGATTAAAGTGCGCTACTAAAGCCATAATCATCCTAAAGGAATCTTTTGTTGAAACTGGAGAGAAGGTTTCAGTAAAATCAATGCCTTCTTGCTGCGTAAAACCCTTAGCTACTAACCTCGCTTTATACCTCTCTATACTGCCATCAGCATGTCTTTTGGTTTTGTAAATCCACTTACAACCTACAGGTTTTTGATTTGCTATAGGTTCAACTAACTCCCAAACTCCATTGTCATACATACTCTGCAATTCAGCTTCCATAGCCTCACTCCATTGCTTAACAAATTCACTCTCAGTGGCTTGTTTATAACTAATGGGATCATTGTCTTCCCCAAAATCAAAGTCTGGTTCCTGAAGATATACTTCATACTCAGTTGGATCTATGGTGGGTTTTCTAACTCTGTTTGATCTTCTTACTGGTTGAGGTACTTCAACGTTTTCGTTTTGAGGCATCACAACGTTATCCTGAGGTTGTAGATTTTCTGGTGCTTCTTGGACAGCCTCTGCGGGTTCTAAAATTGGCTGCTGAGGTACAATGATGGGCGGTGCAAGAGCAAAAGGTAAAACCTGAGCTAATGTTTCGGTTTCAAGGATTTCTTCAAACTCAAACTGTAAGTCTTCGGGTTCTCTATTGTAAAACACTTCATCTAGAAACTTTGCTTTATTTGTCTCGATGATTCTGGTATTATGGTGAGGGGAATAAAACTTGTAGCCCTTGGATTTTTCCGGATACCCTATGAAGAATGCACTAACGGTTTTGGGGTCTAATTTCTGAATGTGAGGGTTATAAACTTTAGCCTCAGCCTTACAACCCCAAACATGAACATGGTGTAAGCTTGGCTTTCTGCCATTCCAAAGCTCAAAAGGTGTCTTAGACACAGCTTTGCTAGGTGCCCTATTGCAGAGATAGTTGGCTGTTTTGAGAGCCTCGCCCCACAGATACCTAGGTAGTCCAGAAGTACACATCATACTTCTGACCATGTTCAGTAAAGTCCTATTCTTCCTTTCTGCGACACCATTTTGCTCTGGTGTCCCTGGCGTGGTATATTGAGCCTTAATACCATGCTTTTCAAGATACAAAGCAAAAGGGCCTTTGCTTTGTCCAGCCTCCGTATATTTCCCATAAAACTCTCCCCCTCTATCAGACCTGACCACCTTAATTTGTTTCCCCAATTGTTTTTCTACTTCTGCATGAAAGATCTTAAAGGTTTCGACAGCTTGGGATTTTTCTGAAATTAGAAAAATATGACAGAACCTAGAAAAGTCATCAATGAAAGTTATAAAATAGGAGTTTCCACAAATGGTTTGATGTTTAAAAGGTCCACAAATGTCAGTATGGATGAGTTCTAAGAGTCCTAGGCTTCTGGTGGCATTTTTCTTTCTAGAATTAGTCATTTTTCCTTTAATGCATTCTACACAGTCCCCTAAATCGTCAAAGTTTAGCTCAGGCAGAATGTTTTGCTTAACTAGGATCTGTAGTCTTTCTTTTGATATGTGTCCTAATCTCCTATGCCAAAGGGCTGCTGAGTTTTCCTTAGAGTTGTGTCTTTTAACACCAATAATGGAATTGCCATCTACACTGTTTTCAATAGATAATATCTCCTTAGGAACTGAACAATGTAACTGTAAATAATCATTTACAATGGCACCAGAAGCAATAGGAAGAAAATTCTTCGAAATTTTTATTCCATTACTGTCAATAAGAAAACTACAACCGTTTTTAACCAAAAGGGAGACACTAATCAAATTCCTTCTCATAGAAGGTACAAAATAGACATTGTCTAAGATAAGAAAATTTCCAGATCCTACTTCTAGCCTAACAGACCCAATTGCCTTCACTGCTACCCTTGATCCATTGCCAACACACACGTTTTGTTCCTCACTTCTGGGATTTCTCTTCCTTATGTATCCCTGCAGTGAATTAGTTATGTGAATAGGAGACCCAGAATCAATCCACCAGTTGCTAGAACTACTTTGAACTAAATTTATTTCAATGGAAAAACTAGGAATTAAGTCAAGATTACCCTTTTTAGTTAACCAAGCTTTGAAACCAGTACAATCTCTCTTAAGGTGGCCAGATTTTCTGCAGAAGTAACACTTTGTCTGATAGGGTTTCTGAATTTTAGAATCAGGGGCTGGAGCTAGGGCTGTTTTAGGGCTGAACTTCTTTCCCTTCTGATTATTCCCCTTCTGGTTTTTCCATTTTGGTTTGCCTACCAGATTCACACTTTTCTCATTTTTCTCCTTCTTAATTCTTTCATCGACTTGCACACAGATTGAAATCAGCTCGTTTATGTTCCATTTATCCTTTTGAGCTAGGTAGGTGGTGTTGAGATGTTCAAAGCTCGATGGTAGTGAGTTTAGAGTGTGATGAATAAGCATCTCATCAGAAATAGGGTTCTTCAAGGTTTTCAGCTTAGCGGCATAATCAACAAGCTTCAAGATGTGTTCTCTAATGGTTCCTGGTCCTGTGTATTTGGTGTTCATCAATTTGTTCAACAGGTTTGCAATCTGAGCCTTATCACTCTCCCTGAATCTTTCACCAATTGATTCCAGAAACTCTGTAGCTAACTCCTTTTCTTCAATACTCCCACTAATAGAATCAGACATGGTTCTTTTCATTACATTCTTGCATACTCGATTTAGCCTATGCCACTCATCAAAATATTTCTGCTGTTCACTAGTGCTAGCTATAGTCAGGGCTTCTGGAGGTGTCTTATACATAGGCAAATCTAAGTGGTTGACACTTAGGTAGATTTCTATGTCTGCTTTCCATCTCTTAAAGTTTGAACCAGTAAGAGGTTCAATGTTCATGAAGTTCAAAGGTACAGAACCTATAGGAAGCATTAAATTTTGTAAGTTTTATGCATAAGAATTTTATTAAAGACTTAAAGAAAGAAAGAAAATTATTTTCTGCTCAATAGCTGTATTCTGTGTTAAGTTTTAAGCATACAAAACTTAGTAATCAAACAATCACAGAAGATATCAAGAATTCAAAACATAAGGCTGAGCAAAATTAAAACAATATAATGCAATAAGAAACCAGAAAATTGCATTAAGCCCCAAAACAATATATACTGAATTCATGCCAAAACATCACTTGTGAGCAGAAGTTAAGGCATCACTTAATCACATGGCCAAAACAAAAAACACATTGGTATTTAACAACCAGTCAACACCTGTGTGGCAGAAGAAAAGGTCTTTATATCTGAATATGTATCATTTGAATTGCAATGTGCTATTCCTGTATCTTAAGACTATGTAAAGTAAAAGGACCTTCTGTGGAAGCTACAGTCATAGTTCTAGAATACAGAATACAAGGTTTGTCTGTTAAAAAACTGAATGGCTTATCAAGAACACTGAGGAAAAAGTGCTATGGCTCCCTCTCCCTCAATGCACCGAATAAGTCACAGACAATATTACTAGTTAATATATATATAAAATTCAACTAGCTTTATTCATTTTAAACAACAAGATTCATAGGGAGAAGGTCTGTAGCTTGTTGTTTGATAGTCAAAGTAACAATAGGCCAACAATTTTGCAACGAGATATTTATTCACACATGTAGACAACATCCATCACAATTATAAAACAAGTTTCATAATATACTAAAGGATGAAAGCTATCTAATAGTGCAATTCCGATACAAAATTATCAACAATCTGTTCATGAAGAAGTTTTGAAAATTTACCCGAACAAAATTATCAACAATCTGTTCACTTGTATTGACCATATATATTGAGTGCACCAAATTTACTAAGGACACCCAAGCTTTCCAATTTCCATATAAGGTGTACCCAAAACTACTATGGACACCCAATATGTTATTTTTCTTTCTTTACACTACCATTTCACACAAGGTGTGCCCAAATTCCTAAGGGCACCCAACATAATTCCAATTCTCTTTCTAATTCAAATCAACATAATCATTTCAATGCTAACTGCAATGGGAAACCTTGCAAAACGTCAACCATCTAAATTCACCATTCCACACATCAATTCAAATCAAGTCAAACAACATAGCCAACACAACATGATCTTCCAAACTCAACTAAACCCAGCCGGCAACAGTAACCATAATACCAAGGCAGAATTAATTCAAGAGCTCTTCAGAACACAACTTCGAATTCATCACAGAAGCAACCATTCAATTCAAGATTTGAAATTATACATTCGGAAATCGATTCCAACCAAATTAACTCACTGCCGAAACCCAACTGATGATGAACTAATGCTTCTGATGCAATCGACCCAGCAAGCTTCCCAATTTCACTTCAATAGACGCAATCAAGACGGAAACCGAGCCCAGAAGTGTCGGAGAAGTCGCCGGCGCTCAAGAACACGGCAAAGCCGTAGCTACCCAGAAACGAAAGCAGCAAAACTCCATCAATTTCAAAGAATAATTGATCCAACGTGTAGAGAAAGGCGAGAGGAGAAGTTTCTGTACCGAATGCGGCCCAGAGGGTGGCCGAAGACGCCGGAAAATCCAGAAATCGCCGGTAAAGCTTCGAGCTTCTGAGCTTCGAATCTCTCTCCAGGGTCTGTGCATGGACGAACCAAGAGCACGAGGATGTAGACGACGAAGAGGTGAAGAATATGGTGGTCGGCCGTCGTCGATCGGTGGCCGGACGAAGTGGCGCCGGTCGGATCCTACTGTGGGTTTCTGGGTTTCGTCGGGTTAGAGAGAACTCTGGTTCTCTTCCCCTCAGCTCGATTTAATGTCTGCACTTTCGCTTCAAGGTGTGTTGTGATATGTGCAGGTGTCTCATGTGACTCTAAACAATAATAGTGCATGGAGTTAAATTAATTGTGGTATATGCAGATATGCAGATGCCTGGCATGGTGACAACATACTAATTTTTTTTTTCTTTTTCTTTTCTCCCAACTGCACATTACGTGAAGTACTGGAAATCGGGAATAGTGTTCATGACAAAGATCAGGTAAAATTTGTGAGGTGTTGAATTATTATTTATCTTATCAGGTATGACTGAGTTAAAGCATTGAGCCGCATAGAAAGATCAGGGAATAACTGGTGATTTTTGATATGTGCAGGGGGGCTGATGCAATTCTAAATATCGATAGGGCACATATAGTTAGTATTTCTTTTTGAATTGGATGAAATGGTGCTGTATGCAAATCAGCAGATGCCTTTGACAACATACAAAAACTTTTTTTGTTGGCCATTCATTAGAAAATAGTATGTGTTTGGATAATTCCTCCTTAAAGGTATTTGTGCTTTCGTTTTTAGGGTTTATGTTATTAAACAAATATATACGGGTTTCAACCTGTTCAATAGATATTTGTGTCGTTTGGTTAATTCCTCCTCAATAGATATTTGTGTTTTGGTTTCTGTTCAATAGGTATGTATAGTATGTGTTTGGATAATTTCTCCTTAAAGGTGTTTGTGTTTTCGTTTTTAGGGTTTATGCTATTAAACAAATATATACGGGTTTCAACATGGCTGGAGTTTTTCTTTTTCTTTTTCTCACTAGATTCTACAAGTTCTTGATGGCTAAAGAGTACTCCTACCTAGATCAGCAACTACTCCTACCCTTACACGATTACATAAATAATTCAAGATTTCATTTCCATTTCTCAGTGGATCATAAATTCGAAGGATGGTACCTTCCTTCTGAAGTGCTTTACATAGACTCACTGCAGGTGAATTTGTGAGATCTGCCATGTTGCTCTTGTACGTGACCCCAAATACAGCAACCTGCTTCCCTGCCAGAGTTGACATATTGTTTAGTATCAATTGTACAAACTGCTCCCTCATCTTCTTATCCAACATAACTATGTTAGACAGTAGCCTAGCTTTTGTGACCAATCCCACATTAAGAAGAACATCTTTACAATACATTATATCTTTCAGCAGGTCAGGACTGCTGATTCCCAATGTTGATTCCATAAAGGCATTTCCAAACCTGTAATCTCTTCCTAGCATCTGCCTGACATGAAATTGCAATTTGTGTTTGTACGTTCATTTGCTCGTTCAAATAAAAAAAAAATTCATTCATTTGTAAATTCTTTTTCCTTTATTCGTTCGCTCGAAAGTTCATTTGCTTGGATGATGAGATTGGGAGGCTGAGGATGATGGTTTTATCCGTATTGTATAGGGAATAAATGAAAATGAAAAATAACAAAGAAGTCGAAAGAAAGAAGAAGAAGACGAGATGTGAAAGATAGAGTGATTATGAATTCATTAAGGGATAATTAAAACATTTTCATGCATCATATGATTATTTTTTAATGATTTATGAAACTAAGATTAAAAACCAACTTAAAGACCCAAAATCGGTCATTTTCAAAATTTCTCTGTTTTGTTAGGATATTGTTGGGCTAGAACAGCCATATTCATGACACTCTCTATTCGCACACTAATACAGCAGATGTGTGTAAGTGCAGCAAAATTCGCTGTAGAGGGTTCATCAAGTCTCACTGATTGTTGATGAAGCTTGATTCTTGAAGGTTCTTGATGAACTGTAGATCGAAAACTTTGAAGAAAATAAACAAGAAAACAAAGAATTGCTTGATGTATCGACTGGTAAATATATAAAAAATAGCATATTAGTGATATTACTTTAAGGGTGCGGCTATTGCCACTTTACAAACTAGTTTGTTCACAGCATTCTCTTTTCACCCTCCATATATTTTTTTAATTTCAAATTTACTTAGTTCACTCATTTGCAGTACCCAAAATACTCTTTTCCAATGCAGGGTTTAACTCAAATTCTTTCTCTATTTAGCTTTCTTCGTGTCTTTTTAGTTTTTTTAAGGCATAAAAGTCGTTAGCATAACATGAGAACGATTGAAGATGATGAATGCTAAGAAAGAAAGCGTTAGGGTTTAACAATGAATAAATAGATTAAGAATGAAGTTCAAGTATGTGTTCTGTAGGGTGTAATAAAAAAATAAATTGTAATTTTTAATAAGATATTGTATTTTATTGTAATTTTATGTTAGGGTATTTTAGTCTAAAAATGGTGCACTACTACATATCATTCATCTTTTCCTTTATCAATTGTTTGATATATATATATATATATATATATATATATATCTTATCTAGAGCGGAGCTCCACTTTGAAATTAACGTGTGAAGTTCGAGTTTTTGGTCACTTTTCGGTCGCAGATCCACATCTCGACCGTTCAGTTTTTAGGTACTAGTGTATAGATCATCTCTGCAAATTTTTAGCCAAATTGATGATCGTTAAGGTATCTAACTCGGTTAAACCAATCGACGAACTGAATCTGTCCAACCTGAACCGTACTAGCTTTAAGGCAGTTATCAATGTCTTAACGGTCATCAATTTGGCTGAAAATTTGCAGAGATGATCTATACACTAGTACCTAAAAACTGAACGGTTGAGATGTGAATATGCGACCAAAAAGCGACCAAAAACTTGAAGTTCACTCCGTAATTTCAAAGCGGAACTCCGCTCTGGATAATATATATATATATATAGAGCCGTTCGAGAGCGGACGTCCGCAAACCCAGAAAAAGTGTGGACGTCGCTCCTCCGGCCTCGATCAAGCTTCGACGGCGCGGCAGGGCATGCCGGAGGGAGGCTAGGGGTCTGAGAAGCCAGTCTGCAGTTGGGTGGAGTCGCCGGCGACGAGGTTGCGGCGTTGCAGTTGCAGGTCCGGCCGCTACCCAGAACGTGCAACCTCGATCTCCTCCGACCTCGATCACTGCCCAGAACGGTCCGGGATGCCTCCGGCCTCCCTCCTGCAAGCTGCGCGCCGCCGTCGCCGCCTAAACGCTGTTGCTGCGTCGACATCCGCACTTTAGCGACAGTGCGGACGTCCGCCTGTGATCGGGCCTATATATATATATATATAATCTGAGGATCAACAATATGTACGTATGTACTCAAGATAGGGGTGATTGAGATTCCGAAAATGTGTTTAAATCTCTCCTTGTAAACATAATCTCCGTCCAAAATTTGTGATAAAGGGGGATATGTTGCATATGAGCTGAAACGATGAGTTTTCCTTAGCAAAGATGCAAACTTTCTCTTCAAGAATGTTACTATAGGAGGACATTAGTTGTCTCTTCTACATTGTTACTAGTGTTACTATAGCCACCTCTTTCAGTTTTGAACGCCTCTCCCAAGCAGTGCATTGGTATTTATTCAGTCTTCTTTCTCACTGTCATATAAACCATATATTCTCTCTTTGTATTGATTGTGTGGTGTCTTGTCTTGCAAAGTTGGGGAATGCTTGGTAACTATTTTTTTTCATCTCATGTTGCAAACTGTTGTCTGTTATAAAATTATTTGCCTCGATGCATTCAGTGAATGACAGCTGCCCTTTAACTATAGTGGTCCTAGCTGAACTGGAGAAATCAAAAATCACATCTGCTTCTCGGTGAGATTAGTATCACCGACTTATTCCTATAACATTAAAATTTAAAAAATGTTGGTCTAGACTCTAGAAGGCTTAGAAATTTCTTCGGGATGGACGAGTTTATGAAATTTTCCATATGTGGAATTTCAAAGACTTGTTGCGTTGGTTCTGTTGGCCCTATTGCATGCTTGCATAAGAAGTATGGGTCAAAGTTGAATTTGTTTTACTTATAATACTGTCAGTAAATCATTCGTCATGTAGTGAGTGTCAGTTATCACTTGGAAGTCTTTGCCTAGTTGCAATAACCGACTGTTATATAGTTACATTATTGATGGATCTAGAAGGCTTAGAAATTTCTTGGCTGCCGTACTTTGGTACCTGATTACGAAATTTGCCTATATTAGCAAGCTTTATGTGAAAATTAACAGGGTATCTGTTCTTTTTAAGTGGTGCAGAATCATTTTTCTTCCTAAATATCATTCCACTGCATGCTTTCATCAGAAGCATGGGTCACAGTTGTGCTTCCATTGAACTTGTTTCAATTCTAATACTGTCAGGAGTTTTATTCTTTGAAATAATCCAACTTGGTTTCTGCAGCAAGGCTGATGTTAACACGCGCTGTATGGAGATCGAGAGGAATGCTCTACTTAAGCTCAAAGAAAGCCTCACAGATCCCTCGGACCAGCTTTCATCTTGGGTGGCAGATGAGTCAGATTGCTGCAAATGGAGAGGTGTAGGCTGCAACAACATAACTGGGCATGTGGTCAGCCTCAATCTCTGTAACCCATATGACAGTTTTCGCTACTCATATGGAAATGGTTGGTTTTTATGACCCTGATGTAACACTGCATGCTTTAGGAGGTGAAATCAACCATTCTTTGCTTATTTTGACAGATTTGGTTTACTTGGACTTGAGCATGAATGACTACGGAGGTCTCCAACTTCCAAGTTTCATCGGATCACTAGAGAAACTGAAATACCTCAATCTCTCTTGGTCATCTTTTGGCGGAGTCTTTCCACCCAATCTTGGAAACCTCTCAAGATTGGTCTACTTAGATCTCAAGGGTAATAACTTCGTTGAGAATGACCTCAGATGGCTTCCTAGTCTTTCTTCCTTAAAGTACCTTAACTTGGGTCTCGCGAACCTCACCATGGCTGCACCATATTGGCTTCCTATTGTTAATATGCTCCCTTCACTTACTGAACTGCATTTGCCTAGTTGCTACCTTTCTGTCCTTCTTGCCACGCTTCCTTATATCAATTTCACATCCCTTTCGGTTCTTAATCTTCCTGGCAATGTTTTTTTTAACTCCACACTACCTCCCTGGTTGTTCAATCTGACCAAACTAATCTTGACCTGAGTTACAACTATCTCCATGGAGCACTTCCAGAAACTTTTGGTAGACTGACTGCGTACTCTCAGGACACTTGATTTGTCAAAGAATTCAGACATTGGAGGTAAGTTGCCAAAAGCCTTGTCTGCAGACGCTAAAACTTTTTCTTGTTGGCATTAATGGGGAGATTACTGATTTCTTTGACGGTTTGTCTGGATGCACAAACAGCAGCTTAGTGATGTTGGATTTAGAAAGTAATCAGCTGACGGGAAACCTGCCTAGTTCTTTGGGATATATTCGAAACTTAAGATACCTCCATTTCAAGGTTCAATTCCAGAATCCATTGGAAACTTGACATCTTTGGAGGAGTTTTACCTTTCACGGAATCAAAATTGTATTGTATTGTATTGGGTGTTGTAGAGAATTGGAAAAATTGTATTGTAATGCATGGGGTCATCCCAGAAAGTCTTGGGTGTTGTAGAGAATTGGAAAAATTGTATTGTATTGTATTCATCTCACCATGAGGTTTATATAGGGTTACATCATGTATACAAAAGGCAATACATATATAATAGCTATACTAATCAATCGCACATTACGAGTCTGTCAATCGCACATTACACGTATGTCAATCGCACATTACAAGTATGTCAATCGCATACATTACGAGTATGTCAATCGCATACATTAAGCAATACCTATTGCATGAATATTCATTATCATTTACAACACTCCCCCTTGGATATTCCATGTCAATAGTGTTGCCTCTGCTATGCGCTTTTAAGTTGCCTTGTCAAAAACCTTGCCAAGTAATAAAAACCCTATGGGAAAAAACAATCTTGGTCGAAGGAGAAAAAGAGCACAACGCGCGTGAATGTGGAGTAGTCGACATCCTTCAACACTCCCCCTTTGTGCCGCTCAAACTCGGTGATGACGCTTTGATCGTTGCCTCACTAAAAACCTTGTCAGGTAACAAAAACTCTGTGGGACAAAAATAACCCTGGTCGAAGAGCAAAAAGAGCACAACAACTCCTTCACTCTTCGAGATCGAACATGTAGACAACATGCCTCCCCCTGATGTCAATATCTCTCCCTGATTGCTACAATCATGAGAGTTCGGATAACTTTCTCAATCCGATGCTCTTCACATGTTTCTCAAAGGTGTATTTTGGTAACGACTTAGTAAATAAGTCCGCTACATTATCCTCAGATCGGATTTGGTTCACTTCAATATTTAGAAGTACCACTAATCTCAATGACTTTCCTAGACATCATATTTCATTGGGTGCGCCACATGAGAAAGAGTTAATACAATTGTCGTTTATTGACTAAGGCATATTGCCATTACAAAATTCTTGGAAAATAAGACTATTTAATCAGAATCTGCGGCATCAACATGGTTGTTTTCCTCGCCAGATTTGAAGTCTGTAATGATGAGATTGACGTCATTGTCATTTCCATCATCTCCTTCAACTGCGAGACAAGTCTCATGCTCTCTCATATCTTTATACACTTCTATTGTGCAGCTTTGTTTTTCCACTCGTATTCTAGTGCTTAAACCAATGCTTTAAAGATCCACATCTATAGCATTACCTCACCCATTAATTGAGATGCACCTTGTGCATTTGGACATCCTCCATGGACGTTGGTGGTGACACCACCACTAACGGCGGCGCCTGTTTTGCCTCTCTCACGTTGACCAATGTTGCCGCGTGTCCGCTTATCAATCTCGCGGTTTTTCTTCCTTTGTAGGGCGGTTGTATGAACCCACACGTCCATTTCGTTGGCCCCTAACTTTTAGGGTTCCACTCCTTACGCCCTTCTTTAGGTGCGCTATTATAATTCGCCTCGTGAACGCTCTTAGTTCCAACGGGCCTTTGAATTATAGTTTTTCACGAGTATGTTGTTAGCTTTCTCAGTAACTGACATAAGTTGATGAAACCTCGTAATCCATCTAGCATTGACACAAGCTTATTGCTTGGCAATCATTAACGCTGAGACGGGGAAGGTTGAGAGGATTTTTCTTAATTAATCTTTAGTCTGTGAGCTCTTCTCCACAGAATCTCATTAGTAGTGAGGTGATTCTTGACGTCATTCACCCATCGGTGATAACAAATGTCATTTGAATCTGGTTTAGTGAAGTCGAGTTTTTGCACGTTTGCATTCGACATTCAAAGACAAAGGAGAATAGATTAGTTTCGGAGTAAAAACTTCCACGGCAACTAATATAAGATTTCCGAGCCTTAATACTACCAAGAAATCGATTTCCAAGAATATTTGGATTAGACCGAACAATGATGTTTAATATGGTCACAATTTGATGCTTACGAACGCTCTTAGTCCAAGCATTATGAACACTCTTAGTTCATACGAACGCTCTTAGTTCGTTAAACGTGAATCCCCACAATTCCACTTTATTAAATACTCAAAATTAAATGTTCATATATTTCACAATTCTACAATAAATAAAAGAATTTAAAATACAATAAAGCAGCAACCTTAATTATAAAAACTTACGTGATGGTCCAAGGCTTGAGAACACGCGCATGTTGGAGCAGGCGTGTTGGGGCTGCAGGAGGCTTGCGGCTAGGGAGCTGCAGCACTTGCGGCAGTGGGTTGTTGAAATTCGGAGCAGATTCTCTTCTGAACAGCTTTCACTTCAATTGGTGTACAGGTCTCAAAATAACTCCGATAAGGCTGAAATTGGGAGGTCAGATGGAAGAGACAGAGACGAACAACTTTGATGAAGAAAGTATTTTGATCTGAGGTTTCAAACTAGAATTTTCGGGGCTTGCAAGAAGACGGACGTGCACAGGAAAGGAGAAAGATGCAGTTGGTGTGCGTTGGTGCTGCAGGGGCAGCAGGGATGCGTGCGCAGGGGCACATAGGTGCTGCAGGGGCAGGCGAGCAGGTGAGGCTAGCGTGGGCTAGGAGCTGCGGTGATGAAGAAGATTTTCGGGTTTTTGGTTTGTTCTTAGGCTAAGGTTAAAGCTCGTGCTGATAACGTGTTGTAGAGAATTGGAAAAATTGTATTGTATTGTATTCATCTCACCATGAGGTTTATATAGGGTTACATCATGTATACAAAAGGTAATACATAATAGCTATACTAATCAATCGCACATTACGAGTCTGTCAATCGCACATTACACGTATGTCAATCGCACATTACAAGTATGTCAATCGCATACATTAAGCAATACCTATTGCATGAATATTCATTATCATTTACAACATTGGGCAGCTCTCATCACTGGTTGTACTGGATATCTCTGTGAACAGTTGGGAAGGTGTCATAACAGAAGCTCATTTGGTGAATCTTCGAAGCTTAAAAGAGGTAACAATTACCAAAGATTCTTCAAACATTTCCTTAGTTTTCAACATCAGTTCTGATTGGATACCTCCTTTTAAATTGAGGTACTTGAACCTTAAATCATGCCAATTGGGTCCCATATTTCCTACTGGGCTTAGGAATCAGAATGAGTTGGTCACGCTGGTAATCAATAATGCTAGGATTTCAGACATTGTGCCAGATTGGTTCTGGCAGTTGGATTTTCTATTAGAGGAACTAGATGTTTCTTCTAATCAACTAAGAGGCAGAGTGCCTAACACATTAAGATTCAGCTATCCTGCCACTCTTGATTTGAGTTCAAACCGCTTTGATGGGCCCCTCTCACTCTGGTCATCCAATATTACTAACTTCATCTATTTTCTGGCCCAATTCCTCGTAACTTTGGTCCAATGTCCAAGCTGTGGATTTTAGACAATTCTAGTAACTCTTTGACTGGAAAAATTCGCTCATCCTTTGGTAATCTAAGCTTATTATTAACCGTGGCTCTCTCAAATAACTGCTTGTCTGGTGAGATTCCTAACTGTTGGGATAGTAAAGAAGATCTATATATTGTAGATATGTCAAACAACAGTCTCTCCGGCAGAATCCCAACATCTTTAGGTTCACTTCCTTCTCTCAATAACTTGATACTCTCTAACAACAATTTGTCTGGTGAACTTCCTTCCTCATATTGCAAAACTGCACTAGGATGTATGCTATTGATTTTGGTGATAATAGATTGTCTGGAAACATTCCAGCTTGGATAGGAGAAAGCATGTCTCGCTTGTTGATTTTACGCCAACTCATTCACTGGAAACATATTGGACCTCTCACACAAATCTATTATCACCAAAATCAATAGCATACATCCCTTCACAGTTGTGTGGCCTTTCCAGTCTTCACATATTGGACCTCTCACACAATAATCTTTCTGGTGGTATTCCCCATTGTGTTGGTACACTACAAAAAATATGTCCTTTTCCGACTGACTTTTTCCGACCAAATCCTTTTTTGGTCGGAAGTGACAGTATTTCCGACCACAAATTTTTGCCCGTTGGAAATACAAATTTTGGATGACCATTATTTCCGACGGCAAACAACCTCTCGGAAAAAGTTTAGAGGAGGTATGTACAACAAATAGTTTCGGATAGAATCTGCCTTATTTTTTTTCATTCATTAATGTTTAGCTTTCACCTTATTATTTAAATCTTGCAGATTGATAAGACTGAGTTGAACCGAGTCCAATAGAGATGTTTAGAAGGTTTCATATTTCTAAGCCTAAAGATGGAAAACCGGAACATTGGCAGAGTGAGAAGGCAAAGGATCTTTATGTATGTTTTAGTATTTTTTTTATAATTCTCCTTGACATTATAGTACGTACTTATATTAGTTATATATGTTTTCTTTGAAGGAATGTATGGAATTGCAAAAACATATAGAGGAGACTTTGGGTGGTGATGGCGAAGACGAATTGGATGATTGGGACATATACAAGGAGGTGGTTGGTGGGTCTAAACATGACAAAATTCGTGGCTTAGGTGACGGAATGGAACCACCTGAAGATGTGTGCGGTTCGAGTAGCACCTAAACTTGCAATAAGCGCGCGTGCTTGGAACGTGACAAGGAGTTTGGACAAGTGAAACAACAAGTTGAAACTCTTACGGATGTGGTGGCCGATTTGAAACAAGCCCTTCAAACTTTAATGGCAAATAGTTCAAGTCATTCTCAATTTGTGAGAGAATCACCATCTTCGGTACGTGATTGCATATTCTGCTTGTTTAAACATGATAATGATTTCGAAATAATAGTTAACGTGCAAGAGAGGTACATTAATTTCTGTCTTTCACTAGTTACCTCAAAATGATGTCGTTCAATCATATTCTAGCTCTTATTCTAGCTCCGGCAGCAGCAGCAGTATATACTTGCACTTTTTTTTCAAAGTGTTGTTGGGCGTATGTTAAGTTTTGTTATTGTGTTATTCATGTATAACCTATATTGTATTTATGTGTTACAGCCTGCTTCTACTAATGGAGATTCTGAAACACATGCACCTTGATCCCTACTACGAGCTACTACTTATAAGGTCCTGGAAGAAACTTTTATTTGTTTTTAGTTTGGTATTGCTCTCGTACTATTTCTATTGTTATGGATGATGCTATTTTTCCTATGTATTAAGACTATGCAGTTTGAATTCAATAAATTACTCAAATCTTCACTATGTATCTATTTGGTGAGAAAATTTAATTTGTGAGAAAATTCTAATATTTAAAATTAAATGTAATCGCATTTACTATATTTATTCCGATTGTCGATGAGCCATTTCCGACAACATTTTATGAATAAATCATATTCGTCGGTAAAAGTTATCTGTATAGACGGAAATATCCCACAAAGCAAATATGTCATTGAAAATACTCAAATTATGATTCCCGCCAAAATTCGTTAGTCGGAAATATTTATTCCGACGAAAGGATTGGTACATATGTCGTAGGAAAAAGTTTTCCGACAACTCTTGGGGTCGGAATCCGACGAAAAATATGGTCGGAAATAATTCGTCGGAAATGCAATTATTTCCAACGAAAAATCTTAATTTCGTCGACTTTTTTCGGACGAAACAAACATTAATTCCGATCAAACCGAGACTCAAATCCGACGGTGATATTCGTCGGAAATGGTCAAGCATTTCAGACGGTTGGTCGGAAGAAATTTATTTCCGACCATAGAATTTCCGACGACTTTTAGTCGGAAAGGGTATTTCTGACGAAAATACCCTATTTCCGACCATTTTTCGTCGTCAGAAATTACCGTCTGTGTTGTAGTAATTTGAGTCGCTTGAAATCTGAAGAAAAATTAAGATGCTTTATTCAGTGATGGCATTTACACTCAACGGGGAGCAACCATGCAATTGGAGGTAGTGTCAAAGGGAAGTGCTTTATCATGGGCTTATGGCTCCATTCTGTACCTTGTTAACAGTCTGGATCTCTCAAACAATTCCTTAGCAGGAGAGATGCCCGAGGAGTTAACAAGCCTGATAAAGTTGGCCACCTTGAATCTGTCCTCGAATCATTAATTTGACAGGAACAATCCCAGCAACGATTGGCAACTTGGTGAAAATAGAAATTCTTGATTTATCGACAAACAAACTTTCTGGTTCAATTCCACCAAGCATGGTTTCTATGACATTTTTGGTCCATCTGAACCTGTCATATAATAAATTGTCTGTGGGACAATTCCCACAAGTAACCAGTTTAACACCTTTGTTGATCCATCCATTTATAAAGGCTATGCTGCTCTTTGTGGGTATCCGTTGTCAAATGGTTGCCGAGACAATGAAGAAACACCTCACTACCTCAGGTTCCAAGTGAAGATGGACAAGACGGTGATGATAGTGAACTCGAAAAGCTATATATGGTTGATCATCTGCATGGTGATAGCTAGGTTTCATTGTGGGGTTCTGGGGAGTTTGTGGGAGTTTGGTCATTAACAAGTCCTGGAGACATGCCTATTTCAACTTCCTTGACAAAGTAAAGTATGCTCTGATTGATTTTATCTCAGCCATTGGCAAGCATCTGCAGAAAAGATAGAGGGGCACAGAAGAATTTTAAAGCAATGTTTATCTGTTTTTGTTTATTGATTCAGTAAATAAAGCAATGTATGTATTGTTCTTCCCTTTATAATTTGCAAGTTTTTCTACTTGCCAAGAGCTTTGTAAGCATGTACTGGAGTACCATATATATTTAAGCAAATTCTACGGTCCTCAAGAGCATTGCATGTGTTGCGTTTATCAATTGTTAAAACTTTCGGGTAAACATAATTTGCGTAGCTCAGTAGTAGTATTGACATGTAGTTACTTAACCACCTTAACATTTTTTTTTTGAGAGAGTGTGGGTGTCAATCCATTGTTAACAGCCTTGATCTCTCAAACAATTACTTATCAGGAGAGATGCCTGTGGAGCTAACAAGCCTTATAAGGTTGGGAACCTTGAATTTGTCCAAGAATCATTTGACAGGAATTATTCCAGCAAAGATTGGGAAATTGGAGTGGATAGAGACTCTTGATCTATCAATGAATCAACTTTCAGGATCAATTCCACCGAGCATGGTGTCTTTAACATTTTTGAACTATCTCAACCTGTCATACAATCACTTGTCTGGAAAAGTCCCAACAGGTAACCAATTTAGCACTCTACTTGATCCATCAATTTATAAAGGCAATGCTGCTCTTTGTGGGTATCCTTTGCCAAATGGTTGCCGAGACAATGAAGAAACACCTCAGGTTCCAGGTGAAGAAGGACAACAAGGTGATGATAGTGGACTCGAAAAGCTATGGTTGATCGTCAGCATTGTGATAGGTTTCATTGTGGGGTTCTGGGGAGTTTGTGGGAGTTTGGTGATTAACAAGTCCTGGAGACATGCCTATTTCAACTTCCTTGACAAAGTGAAGTATGCTCTGATTGATTTTGTATCAGCCATTGGCAGGCATCTGCAGAAAAGATCGAGGGGCACAGAAGACTTTTAAAGCAATGTTTACTCTGTTTTTGTTTATTGATTCAGCAAATAAAGCAATGTATGTATTGTTCTTTCCTTTATAATTTGATTCAGCAAATAAAGCAATGTATGTATTGTTCTTTCCTTTATAATTTGTAAGTTTTTCTACTTGCCAAGAGCTTTGTAAGCCTGTAATTAATGAAGTAGTAACCATATTTAAGCAAATTCTACATTACTACTCTAAAATCTTCTACAATCCTCGAGAGCATTACATGTGTTGCATGCGTTTATCAATTGTTAGAACTGTCGGGTTTAAGGTTTAGCATGCGTATTAACATGTAGTCTCTCCACTTAACCACCTTAAAATATTTCGATACTATTTATTCAAAAATAGAAAATATGTCTGATATTATTATGATTGAACCATTGAGTTACATTTCTTATGTTGTTACGTCTCTTTTTTAATGAATTTTCAGTGCACATATTTGATTTGCATAGAAAACACAATTAACCAAATCTACTTTTATAATAAATTCAAATGTTCATTGAACATGGTAGAGTCTTTGTTCCCTGCAAATTAGTGAAAATTATCCTCTATTATTTCTATGATTCTCATTTAAACTTTTGTAATGTGAGCACCACAATTAAGTGCATTGGCGGACAGAGCAATTCATCTTTCCGGGACTAGGAGATAACTTCTACTTTGTTCTTCTGCACTTGAATTTTATTAATCTTTCTAGGTTTATTCTACCTCCAGATGTCCTTTTAACAATTATAACTATATTAATATATGCATACTTCTTTTCTTTCAAAAAAAAAAAAATAGTAGAATTGTACTTATTTTACATGATGAAGAGCCAGGCCAGTTAGTTACCACGTTTAAATTACCGTTGGGATATTTCTATCGGCATTTTCATCCAACAGTGTAATACTATCCATTCCCGCCACGCAGCAGCAGCGGCGGAACCATGCCTCTCTGCTTCCTCTCCCCCCGTCTTCCTCCTCCGCCACTCATAACCTGCCGCGTGTCCCAATCCTCACTCCGCACCCTACTTCCTTCTCCGTCACCGTCACCGTCACCGCCGTCTCTCTCACTCTCACTAAGCCCTAACTCAACCCCACCGCCGTCGCTAACCTGCGCCCTCCACTGCCCACACTTCGAACTGTAACTCCCCGACTCTCATCCCTAACCTCCTTTCTTCTCCTCATCTAATTTTCCGCCGCCTCCATTTTCAGGTGCTCCGGCTGCACTCACGAGTTCAATCTCCACCGTCCGGCCGTCGTCGACGAGGCTACCGAGTTCTTCAAGTCCCTAGGCCTCTCCGATTTCACATTCGATAGTTGCAAACTGGTTATTGCCTTCAATTCCATTGATTCATGCCTTTTTAACTATTCTATTTTTGCTAGTACGTACTGAGGTTTTGACTGGTCTTGTGTTCAGTGGGGATGGCGGTGCCGTGCGAAATTGGCCGTTCGCGGCTCCTCGGAGCACCCTCTGATTGGGCTGTATCAGGAGGGCACTCATAATATAGTTGATATTCCTGACTGCAAAGGTGTCAATGCCGATAGCTTTCTTTAGTGTATTTTGATATGTTCATTTCCGCGGTATAGTTTCTCGTTTTTAATTTGACTTTGATCTCTTTGTGCAGCTCATCATCCGAATATCAATGCCGCGGTAGAGCTGCTTAAGAAAGGTCTGTTCTGCATTACTAAGTCTCAATAAGTTTTATGCTTTAAGGTTTTTTTTTTTTTTTTTTAGTGTTAAATTTTGATTGTTAGTTATTTGTATGATTTTCAGGGATTACTGCACTAAAGATTGAGCCATATGACGAAGATGAGGGGACCGGTGATCTGCGATATGTGCAGGTGAGTAATGGGATACTAGATGTGGTGTAGTTTGTAAGTTATTGGGTGATTGAATCAATGGTGGTGTCTGCAGATGGCTGTGACAACATACAGTACATCTCTTCCTGCTGCCGAAAGATATAGAAATGGTTAGTAGCTGACTTCTATTATATGTCGTTCTTAGAGTGAGATGCACAGAGTGATCAGAAATATGATCAGGCATTAATTGGTTATGTTCTATTTTCTTTATAGGTAAAGTGCAGGTATCTTTAGTATGGAATTCGAGAAATGAAACCTCCCCAAATTCAGAGAAACTGCAAGCCTTGGCCAATGTGAGCTACCTCCTTTATGTCCTGCAAATTGAATATTTTCTTATATATGTTTATATTGATCTGTGGTCTGTATGCTGGTTTCTAGTTTATATGGAGGAATGGTGGGCCAAGGAACAATGTCCATCTGATTCACTCTGTGTGGGCTAACTTTCAGACATCAAGTAACAATGTGAGTGCGAAGGGTTATTAATTATCAGTCTCATTTGATTGGTCTTCAATATACATGTTTTCACCTGGTGATGCAGATAATCTTTGGGAATAGATGGAGACATCTTTTAGGAGAAAGAGACTTTTGGGAGCATGTCGGAGGAATTGATATTTCCTTGGCTCCATCCAGTTTTGGCCAAGCAAACACACGGGTACTTTAAACTCATAATCTGACTAGTGAAGTTTGATTGAAATGCTTGACTTCATGTACAATTTATCCACTACTGTCAATGCTGAATATAGAGGAATCAAACCCACGTCAAGTCTTAAAATTACTCATGTACATATTATAATATCATTGTTAGTGTCCAACTGGAGCCTTAAGGTGTCAGAAAACATAGAGGTGTCAATGCTGAATATAGAGGAATCAAACCTATGTCAAGTCTTAGGCAAGGTGTCAATGCTAAATCAAACCCACGTCAAGTCTTAAGGTGTCAGAAAACATGTTTTCTGGCACTTTATCTTTTGGAAATTTAACAACAATACCTATTAGTCTTCAATTCATTGTAACAGATTTACTTAAATCACCTTGCCTAATGCTAGTTTATCCCAGGCATTTGATACCCTGCTCCGGAAGCTACAAAGGTATGTCCCTCTTGGAGCATCTGTTGCTGATTTGTATGCAGGAGCAGGTGTTATCGGATTATCATTGGCTGCTACAAGAAAATGCAGGCAAGAATTTAAGATATCTGTAAATGCACAGTATTAAAACTCAGAAGTCTCGAACTTTATAAAGTGAAACTTTCTAATTGTTTTCTAGGTCTGTGAGATGCATTGAGATTAACAAAGAATCAAAGCTATCCTTTGAGAAGACGGTTGACCGCCTGTCAAACATAGTAGATAGCAGCATCAGCTGGCATCATGCAGACACTTCTAAGGTTAATACCCTGGGAAAGTTCATGATCATATATTTTATGAGCTTTTCTACTTATGGTCTCATACATATGCAGCTCTGTATTCTTCAAATTTATATCTTATTGGAAATAGTGTTTAATTTACTTACTATTTAATATGTCAATTCTTGAAAGGTGAAGATATTAGAAGGTGTACAAAGCAATGTTGTCATAGTTTTATTGGAGATTTCTTCCTTTATGATTATTGTGGAATAGTTTCAAAAATAATTCTAATGTTTCTAACAAATAAACTAGGAACCTCTTTCCTGGATCATGGGATCAGATGTACTTGTTGTTGATCCTCCTAGAAAGGGTCTGGATGCATCTCTTATTGATGCATTGCGGAGTATATCTTCTATAAAGGATAAAGCTAGGTCATCATCTGAGAGGTTAGACCATTTCTGTACTCAGCCAAGGACCTCATAGCTGGTCCAAGGGGAAGTTGATTAACTCGATGTAGTTTTACATGTTTCAGTTCAAGCTCTAAGGACAAGGATGAGAAGAGACCATGGATGCTACGTGCAAGAGAAGATTCAATTCAGATTGGAAGCAAAATGACTTCAGAGGATAGCAAAGTGTTGCCTAAAACCCTCATTTATATAAGTTGTGGATGGGAAAGCTTCAAAGAGGTACAATATCCTTGCTACAAGATTCCATGAGATTAGATTATACTCAGCTCTGGTTATCCCATCCCGTTTTGTTACCATTTTTTTTTTCTATTATCTAATTAGGGACTCATATCTCAACAGGATTGTGAAGACTTGTTGTCAAGTAAGGGATGGCGCTTGGAAAAAGCCCATGGCTTTAATTTTTTCCCTGGCACACAGAGGTTCTTCTTTTACCCCCTCTCGTCCAATATGTGATCTGTCTTATTACAGTAAAATCGCATGAATTTGCGTATCTTATATGTTTCTTGGAATCAATATATGTTCAATGAATTCATGCATTACTAATTAAAAATAAATTTGTGCTTATTGGTGTTGGTGAGATAAAATTGAGTTTCCAGAAAGCCAGCCTATTTGGTCAAGTATCAATCTTGAATATAGCATGGTCATACAGTTCCATCATATTTGCATTTCATGCATGTCTTAATTTCAGTTTTCTTTTTTCTTTTCCCAATTTGTCAATGACGGCAGCATCGAGGTTTTAGCTGTGTTCAAGAGGGGCCAATCAGTAGACCCAAAGAAAAAGAAATCAGGAAAGAAGAAGAAACGCTTGTGAGAAATTTGGAAGTTAGGCTTTGCCGAGACTTTTTTCCAGGGTTCTTATAGGATGTAGAGTAGAGAATCTAGTAGGAAGAGAAAATAGCAAAACCAATTCCTCTCTGTTGTTTCCTCTTTCGAGGAAAGGAATTTTGTTTATCATCTCCTAAAATATGTGTAAAATGAATAGTTACAAATGAATAAAATTGCACAGTTGTGCTACATCTATCTGACTTCTTTGGAATTTGACGTAAAAATGAATCAATGAGTATAAAGAAGAAAGCAGCATCTTGCCCCTAGAAAGCTGTGAGTTGGTTGAGGAGAAGACATTTTCAGTTCCCCTTCTCTCTGCCTTTGGGATTTTTGAGATGAGGAAAGGCATTCAAAATGTTGTAGGCTATCAAATCCTGCCTGGTTAAGATCCCAACCACTGGAGGCACCTACAAAATGGAGCAGACACTAAGGTTAGTGATACTAAATCTTTAAAAAATTTAGGCTATAGTGAATGACATCTTGGTGACTCTTGTTAACAACTGATGTATAAATGAGATTCTGTTGATATATATACTCACCCCCGCTGCCTCGTACTTTGGCAGAATGAGCAAATGGCGGAGTCCCACTTGTCTGAAAAGCACCATAGCTTTTGCCACTGACATGCTTTCGATCACTGTGTGAGGTGTCGTATTGGTGAGTGGATGCAGATCGACATACATCTCCATTTCATCACTTGTCACAGCCACCTCCTCAATCTTTCCTTCTCTCTCGGCTAATTCAACTGCGGTAAACTTCTCTCTCACTTCCCACTCCTCTGTTCTTCTCCTTTCCTTTAGGAACCACTTCTTCTTCAGCACCTGGACAAGGTGAGCTCTTAGTATTATTCCATGTAGTTCTGTTGCCCTAACAGCTAGTCCTACTGATGGCACAACTGCATCATCTACAACAGGGAAGCCATTATGTGTGGTGTTTCTGAGGACCTCCACAATCCGTTCCACCTTTTCGATTCCACAGAGGGTGACTACTGGAGGCTTGGCATCTGCAAGTTCACCCACATTCAGATTCCTCATCCATGGCTCTGGATGTGCATCTAAGAAAGGTAGACCTTTTAAGTGCAGTATAATCTCATAGATGCTTGGGTTGAAACAGTCTCCAACAGTTTTTGCAATTAGAAGGACAATCATTGTTATGGGTAGTAAGAGAAGGTTGTTGGTCAGCTCAAGAAATATCACACATAATGATACAGTCATCCTCATCGACCCTGCCATTAGGGAAGCTGCACCAAGAACAGCGTATAGTCCCTGGTCGATGTCTGTGTACGATTTCATGGCAATACCAAGCATGCGGCCATAGGCTGCACCCATAAGGATGATGGGGAGGAACAGGCCAGACGGCACAGCAATTCCAAAAGTAAACAATCCTAAGATGCAGTAGAGTGCAAAGAAGATTAGAAGGTTGAGCGGATGATATTCAGTGGAAGTGTTTGTTGAGAAGATGTTTCGAACTGCATCATCATTAGTGGTAAGCAGTAGAGTAGCCAAGTCATTATAGTAGCCATCTGGGCAGTTGAACTGTTTGAAGTTGCCAGACCGTCCATTGGTGGGGCAAACAGAATCTGTAAGTGAGGGATCACAGGGTGTGCATTTGGCAAGGAAAGGAAGACCATATAGGCACGCTGAGGTGAAAAGTGATACAACAAGACTGAGGAGGATCTTGTGAATTTTCCCCTTCCTGCCAAAAGAGGAAATCAAGAAGCAATTATTACTCGAGAAAATTAATTTACACCAATAGTTTTGGTTTAGGACAAAGAGATTGTTTGGGAATTGGGATTAGGTTGCTTACTGATTTATGAGATTGTACAGTCTGAGGACCTTGTGAAGAAAATAATTGTACAAGCTTCCCAAAACACCACCGATAATGCCAATCACAACAACAGGGACAATATCCATCCAACGGTATGTCACAGTTACAGTGCTGACATCGAACATGATAAGCCCTCCTTCTCCAAAAAGGCCACATTCCCCGGTGCTGCATATTTCAATAAAAGCCCTGAGCACCACCACCACAATGGCTGTGCTGAAAAAAGTTCTCCACAGAAGGGCACTCCTCCACCATGTTGCCACCTCTTCAAGAGCAAACAGTACACCACCCACAGGGGATCGGAAAGCTGCACAGACCCCAGAGGCGGCCCCACAGGTAATGAGATCCCGGCGGTCACGGTCGTTATTCATGTAGCGAAGGCAGCGCCATTTAACACGGTAATTGTCAGGCCCCCCTTGGCCTAGTAAGGAAGCAATGCAGCTTCCGATGTGCACCAGAGGTCCTTCTTTTCCAAGATCTAGACCTGCAGAGACGGCCCCAATGCTTCCAACTATCTGTGAAACATGAAAAAAATTTCTTAACACTTAGTTTACGAGTAGTGCAGTGATCTGAATCTAGTTTCCAGAGTAGTCTTATATAGCAGTCACTAAAATTATAAAGTAAACAAGATTCAGTTTGATAGCCAACTCACCTTGACGATCAATGTGGAGGCACCAAACATGTTGGGAGTATCAACTCCGTTTAGATAAGCTTTGATTTCAGGTATACCAGGTCCAGCTGCAGTGGGTGCAAAACACACGCAGAGAACAGCGGCAACTGCGGTGAATAGAAGATTTGTCACAGCTAAAAAGATGAACCCCATCAGGTACCTACACCACATGATTCCCAAATTGACTTTTCTCATCATAGATACTTAGAACACAATGTAAATATCATTTCTGGATTGTAGCAGCTGGGGATAACAAATGAAGTACAGGGAATGCCACAAACCTTTCCTCATCTATGTAAGCAACCACAGCAAGAAGCTTGTAGCCTGCAATATTCTCAACGGCGAGGTTGATGAGAGTGGCAATTAGACCAGTTAGAAGTCCAATGAGCAAGGCAAGCGTCCATTTCAACATTATATACTGGAAGACTTGGACCTTGGATCTGCTTCTCCAGTCGTGCTTAAACAGGTCATTCTCATTGATCCTGCATCAAACTAACTTCAGTTTAATGGGAAATCAAGACAAGGAAACCGGAATTGCATTACAATGAAACAGAGGAGTTCGGATAGTTACTCGTAGTCCAGACTCTCGATGTGGGAGACTTTGGCTCCAACCAGAGCCAGTGGATTGGAAGAGAGTGTTCTGTTTCTCTTGAGGAGTGGTTGGATCAGTGAATTGCTTTCTGGATCTCTTTCTTCCGATTCAACTTCTCCTTCCATGTTCTGGGGAATTGCTGCTTCTGCATAATGGTTTGAACGTTCCTCCATCGAGCTAATGGAAGCTCCACAGAGAGAGACAGAGAAGCTCAGACAGTATGAAGCTAGTGCTCTGTTCTGAGTTTAGAAATGGTGAGAAGCAGAGAAGAGATCTCATGCAACATTTATAGTGAGTATATAAATAATTACATATGGATAGACACTTGTTCGATTTTGTACATACATGACAACAGTGATGGATAGACACTTGTTCGATTTTGTACATACATGACAACAGTGGCATTTCTCTATTCCAATGATTGATTGAGGTCATGGATAGATTTTCGTGCGCGTAATAGGCCAATGTGGTTAATTCCGTCGATGTGGGAGTTAGTCAATATGGTAATTTTTCGAATGGATGAAACCTTATCGATTATTAGGCTTGGACGTTTGCCATAACTGAAGTTGAATAATTGAATTGCATAATGTGTTGCTTCCAATTGTTATCAAATTGGATTGTTTATCATTTTCATTTTGCTTATACTTTCAAGCATATGCATATAAATGATCTTATCATAACTTCTTATAGTTATAGATTAGTTTGAGATTAAACTAAGCTAATCTATCAATACATGGAGCCATTATTCCTCTATATTAAACTGGGGTACTCGATGTGGCGATGTACTAAAGTGTCATAAGTGAATCCCTATTAGTCAAAAACATTGAAACACAAGTCGTACACAAATAATTTACACTCCTCGTTGTAAGATACAATAATCTGTTGTGTCATTTTCTGATCTGAAGCCTCTTCAATCTGCAATTCTGCATCAACCCCCTCCCAGAGACAGATAAGCACTGCCACTTGGCCGGACATACGTGTTATCATCTAATCCGTAGATCACATAGATCCAACGGGGCATATCAAATGGCCGCTTGGGGTGTTCCAAAAGCCATTTTATCCTTTGTTTGATTTATAATACAATATGAATTTCATGGCCAATAAAAAATGGGAACTATTTGATTTGGTTGCTTGCTTCATGTTCGATTCGATCAAATTGCACAGGTGAGGTGACATGTGGAGTATATAGTCCCACTCCAACTCCCATAAAGATGATTGGTTATGGATTCTAGCTTCTAGGTGGATAATTCTTTCCCGATGATCTATGAAGAACTCTCACTTTTGATTGGTCTGGGTTGTACAAAACGATAAATAATCACTTGCATCAGGTTCTGTCAACTTGTGGCTGTAGTTTAGTGGTAAGAATTCCACGTTGTGGCCGTGGAGACCTGGGCTCGAATCCCAGCAGCCACACATTATTATTATTATTATTTTTTTAAGTTTTCTTGGTTCAAAATATCACTTGTGTTCCGATATTCCTTAGCTTCTAAACCATATAAGATGATGCTCATTTTTTCCTCAAAAAGAATGAGGCTGGGTCTCTAGATCCTGCTCAAAACATGCATGTGATTCCGGTCTGTACATAAAATGATACTTTTCCATAATGTTGAACTATATCGAAGTTGAATGCGTGACCATTGTTCAATTTGATCTTGGGTTTAGGGTGTGGTTTAATATGATAGAAAAACCAGTTGATTCATATTTTCCACAATCATACTTCTATTAGGTTATTCTTTTCAACTAGGACAAGATACATTGCAAGAAATGATTTCATACATCTTTCAAGATCAATTATACTTGCCCTAGCGTTTAACATGACAGAAAGACGAGTTAATTCATATTTTTCACGATCACACTTCTGATAGGTTATTCTTTTCAACTAGGAAAAATATATTTTGCAAGAAATGATTCCATGCATCTTTCAAGATCGATTATACTTGCCCTAGCCTTAAATGTGTACTAATTCAATAGCTATTTTGTGGCTAAATTAACTTCCCATAGCTGATATACAAAGGCAAAGGAAGTAAGCCATGAGAAGTATCAAGGAAAAATTTGCAAGGATTCTTTGCTTATGCATGCATGTAATTTTGATTATATATACTTGCCCTAGCCTTAAATGTGTACTAATTCAATAGCTATTTTGTGGCTAAATTAACTTCCCATAGCTGATATACAAAGGCAAAGAAAGTAAGCCATGAGAAGTATCAAGGAAAAATTTGCAAGGATTCTTTGCTTAGGCATGCATGTAATTTTGATATATAGCTAATACACAAAGGGCAAAGGAAGTAAGCAAGTATCCATATATGATCGAATACCTTATTCCCAAAAAGATAAGATAACAATTGTAATAAGCATAACTATAAATCAACTCACTAGAGTTCAAATCGAAATCTTCAAATTATACTTGACAAAGTCACACTCAAACCCTCACTAGCTAGTAATAAAAATGTAGAAATCCATCCAATATATAGCTAATTTCTCCATAAATTAATACTCGGAGAATTACCCTAAAACTTCTTATAATCTCCTTGGCAAATATTTGGAGAAGAAAGAAGATCAACAAAAGTAATATGTAAAAACTAAAACACCGGGCCTATATTGGTACGGCCGGCCACTGGTATTTTTACTTCGATCAGAATCTAATTATAATAGACGATCACATAATGGTGCACTGGGTGTCTGCATCATAAAATCGGTGACTCACCATAGTCGACTGATTGTCTAGTTGTTCGTAGCTCCTACTGAGAAGTTGACCATAAGAATCCCCCCCATAATTGTTACAGTTAGGACCATAACCATGAGAGCTACTACTAGTTTTCCCCTGAACGTTGGGGCCATAACCATAGCTAGTACTAGTACTTTTCTCCTTCAAGACTTGTTGACGATATCCTGAATCAACCCTAAGCAGCTGAGCATGCCTTCCAGACTTTGCTAACACTCTCAGAAGGGTGTCTGGGTGGATCGTACCAGCAACATATGCGATTCCAGCTTCTGCATCAATGTAGTATTTCACTCCTGATCAATGAACAACAAATGTTCAATTCAGTGCTGATCAAATCAAATCATAAATCATTATATTAAAAGATTCAAAAACAAGACTTTAATTTCTAATGTATTGAACCATAAAAATTGGATGGAATTGCATTGAATGCAATGACGTCTCTAGTTGAACCCTAATCAAGCTGGTAGTTCATTCAACAGTACTGACTAGTGTTGTTCAACATTGTAGAACATGCACCTAGAGGAAGTGGCCGGTTCATTTCTAACAAAATACACCTTATTGTCTTTGAATGTAACAAAACCTGCGAAAAGATCCGAGGTCTACACCATATGTAAATATGTGTTTATATATAAAAGTATACCTTTGATACTATTCAAAACTTTGATCATGGTCATATGCCATCCCTTGGAACTGGTATCCACTTTCAGTTCACAACGCTGCAAAAAGAAAAGAGAAACGAAAAAACATGATATATAGATACGTACAGTCCGAAGATGACATATACTTACTATCAATTATAAGCATGAAAATTCGGAAAAGTGTAAGAAAAGAAATAGATCTGAGGAATATAGTTTGGTCTAACGTCGAAACTAACCATATAACCATTATTGGTCTCCCCCATGATCGATCAGAAAAAACTAGAGAGAAGATTAAACAGTTAGTAGATTGCTCTCTCTGAAGCTGTTTAAGTATAAAAAAAACAAAGAAGATATGATAGTGGTACGTACTAGCTTATATATGAAACAAAGGAGGTCGGTCCTCTAGCTAGCTATTACATTCCAAATCATACTATTAAGGAAAGTTTTATGGCAGGTTCTCGAGCCATAAGGAAAGTTTTATGAAATAAAGTAGGCCGGTCCTCTATCATTTTTTGCTATCTTCTCGAGCCAAGGATCTCTGAGAAAAATAAAACTTGGAGACATAAAACTTTTCCATTTCCATTTCAATTATCATTTGCTCATGAAAACTTATGTTTTAGTGTTGGATTAATATGGAATGTGGCGCTCAGTGTTGCGCTGGACAATGAAACGAAAGGAAATAAAATCATACAACAATCAATCAAGTTTTTAGTGAGCCCATCTAATTTTCCGTGAAATAGATAATTAACTTTATTTAATTAAGATCGAGCTTATTACGTCTAATTACCACAAGATTGCAAGAAATGATTCGTATCTTTCAAGATCAACTACGTGCCCTTCATTTTAATTAGTAATTATTATGTTTTAATTTAGAAATTTGAATTCAAATAAGTGTAATCTCCAAAGAGCTGATTAATATCCCTCTTTTTGTATATCAGTCACTCTAAACTCAACTCTTGCTGGTGGAACATCAAAATCTTTGTTGATTTCGTTCTCGAATGTGTCTAAATTTGAGTCATATCTATTTACTTAAGTACTAAATCCTAGATTATTATCTTCACCAACAAAAAAAAAAAAATCATAAAAAGGCCTTTTCAAGTGTATCCCAAAGGATTCAAGTTTCATAGATAACCAATTCCTTTTCCTTCTTAAAGCATATAGACTAGTCAGAGGAAAAATCTTGAAGCCCATGGTTCAGTATAAGTATTTACATGTGGTTAGAAAGGAAAGGCTGAGAGAAGACAATGCTCACTCTAGCCAGGAGGAAAGTCTGATATGGTTGGAGATTATTCGCTTAACGTTGTTTAATTAGGCAGTAACTTCTAAAGCATATATCGTCGGAACAAACATAAATTCGTCCTATAGTATGCATTCATTTGAAGACGAGAGGCATATATAATGGCAGCCATAGAACATTACATGATTTTATTAATTAAGGCAAGATCCATCTAATTGTGAAATGTATATCTAAACTTATGGGGTTGTCTAGAGTACTTGGATGTTTATCATACACTCATTTATATCTAATTGAACCAAAATTACAATTTAGTTGAACCAAATTTACAACATTAACAACAAAGTTATCACATAATTTGCTTTACACATTTACATATAATTGAACCAAGTTACTACATCGACAACAATTTGTTCATAAACTTGTAAAAATATCGTAGGTGGAGTTATTACTTGTAATAGAACTAAAATTACCCAAAAAATAACTCTATTTACCACAATGACAACAAAATTGTTGTCAGATCTGTAAATGAGTGTATCACATATATACAGGTACCGTAGAACTTCCCCTAAACTTATATAAGGGTTTTTGTCCATTTACCCCATTTTCAGAGATTTTTTTCCCACTTTACCCCATTAAGTTTTTTTAATTCCCCCTTATCCAAAACACTCTAAGGAAGTCTTCCCTAATACCCCATAATTTTATTTTATTTTATATATCTTTTTAATACCATTTTACCCTCACCGATGAATTACTTAGAGAGAGAGAGAGAGAGAATGGAAGAGAGAGAAACTATAGGAGACTTCGCCGGAGCCCCGTCACCGGCTGCCGGATTCCGGTCACTGGTCACCGGTCGTCGGATTCTGGTCACCGGCCGCTGCCCACCGAACTTTTCTAAAAACCTCGCCGAAGGTTTTCAAAGAGGTCGTCGGAGATTTCATTGGTCGCCGGAAAGGTCTATTGCCCCCCAATAGAACTTTTGGTGGTCGGAATGGGAACTAATCTTCCTAAAATTAGACAAATAAAACTTTGATTAAAGAAAAAAACGAACAAATTATATCAATTCAAAACGTATATTGCCCTCTAATAGACGTCTATTGCCCTCCAATAGACCTTTATTGCCCACCAATTTTTTTTTTCTTTTCTTCTGGGCTTCTGCTGTCATTTTGCCAAAAAAAAAAATGATTTGGGCACCCAATTGCATTGCATCAATACATCAATACACACAGATACAAAAAATCCCCATTGAACAATTGAAGTTAAAGTGAAATGAATAACATACGAACAGTATAATTCGAGACCAATTACAGTCCTTACTGACCGTAATCAAGTTTGGTCAGCTTCTGGGCCGAAGTCCGGGATATGGGCCAGGGTAGATTCTCTTTGCCGATGCTAGAAGATCTCGTGTCAGTTTTGAGAGCGGCGGTGGGGTTGGTTCATCGCAGAGGTTGGTTCCGATTGCGATAGCCTTCGCTCCGAATCGAATCACTGTTTTGAAGAAACATAAATTGATCAAGATCCAAGTCCGTTTCCGATGGGTTTGGGGTTTTCACTGCGAATCAGAGGCATAGAGTAGGCTCTGATCGTCGACGAGCTTGTCGCCTTCGCCGCCGCGGAAGCAGACTATCAGTCACCGGAGAGAGAGAGAGAGAGAGAGAGAGAGAGAGAGAGAGAGAGAGAGAGAGAGAGAGAGAGAGAGAGAGAGAGAGAGAGAGAGAGAGAGAGAGAGGGGCATGGCATGGATGTAGTTTTTTAATTAGACTGAGGGTAAAAATGTCAAGTTAGTTTAAATTGTGTTAGTGGAAATAAAAATCTGTTGTTATGGTAAGTAGGTTAATTTTGGCCAATTTTGGTGCTTTGGGTCAAGGACCCTTATATAATGGCAGCCAAAGAACATTACATAATTTTATTACTGAAGGCAAGATCCATCTAATTGTGAAATGCTTCTAAACGTTTATTACAGTTAAAATAAGAAATCTTAAGATTTCTACATTGTGCTTCAAATTCGGAATATTAAAACGCCGGTGAAGGTACAGTTCAAATTATGCTCTTCCAGAAGTAGCACTCAAACCCACAATCGTAAAAAAGATGTAGAAATCCATCCATCAAAACTATAGATTGATGCTCCATACATACTCGGAGAAGCGCACAACCAAAACTCCTTAACATCTCCTTGATCAATAAACATGTGGAGAAGAAAGGAAGAACAAAAAACAACATCTAATTAAAAAACTAAAACGAGTATCATAATTTCACTGAACGTATGATCACATAATCGTGCATTGTGTCTCTGGATCGTAAAACGGGTGAATCTCCAACGGCGGTGGTGGCTGTGGAAAACCTAATCGCGGTGCAGGTGGCGCAGTGGACCTAACTGGCTGCTGCTGATAATAATTAGGGTAGAGCTGATGATGATTGCGATAGTAATCTGGTGTTGTTCCATAAGGGTATCCAGCTCCACTCTGATTATAGTATCCATATTGCTGAGGATAATGACCATTAACATAACCATAAGGGTATCCTTGTCCATAATAATATTGTTGTTGTAACTGCTGTTGCTGCTTCTGTTTTTTTAACCGCGCCTCACGAAGAACTCCTGAATCAACCCTAACCAGCTCTATTTTCTTCCCAGATTTCTCTAATCGAGCCATAAGGGTTGCTGGGTCAATCCAACCCGTAACAGTTACGCTTCCATTTTGCATATCAATGCTGTAAGATACTCCTATATATGTAATCGATCATTAAAGTAAATTAAGTTAGGGCTACAGAAACAAAAAGCTAACAAAATTTCAATTCATATAAACGTACCCTCGATAGTTTTCAAAACTTTGGAAATGGTCTTGTGCCATCCCTTGGCGCTATTATCCAGCTTTAATTGACAAGTCTGCAAAACCATGATTACAGATATACACAAGGATGAAATACGAACAGTTTTCTATGGTTGAAACAGAAAAATGAGATCTAAAAATGAATGACATGGAAAATTTAACAATAGTACTAACCACTTCATTACCGGGGATCTTTGCCTTTGTATCATCCTTGGCCGCCATGATGAAGCTCTTTTTCCAGAAACCCTAACACTTGAATGTCGCGATATGGGCTCAAAGGAAGCAAGGGGTTGGGGTTTATATAGTAAAATATATCGGTCTGATTACAATTAAAGGGGTAGGATTTGTTTCTGGAATATTTCCATTAATTACAAAATGAATACTGAACAATTAAAGGTAAGCTTATATGGTATATTTTATATTGACACGATTCAAGCAGACGATCTCTCTCATATTTGTGTGAAGACATTTTTTCCATTTGGAGGACTATATCTTTCTATAAATACATTTTATTGCTCAAAATAATGTACAATAAATGTATGGATTTCCATGAGAGATGCGAAATTAAATTGGTAAATTAAGCCTCCGTATCGTTATCTTCCTTTACTTGTTTTTTCATCAATGGCAGAGACCCAACGAGTTAACTCTGTCTTCTTAAATCTCAAATTCCGAATTGGTAAGAGGCCGTTTAGTAATAGTTTCACAAGATTGATATGTCTAAACGGACCATAGGAAGAGAAGTAGGTTGTGCATCGAACATGGACTCTCGAGGAAAAAGGTGGAAATTCTGTGCCACAGTACTCTTTGTGGATTTTGGTACTACTAAACCTTAGCGAGCTCTCTAATACAGATCCCAAAAGCAAAGTTGTAAGCAGCAAAGGAAATGATTGATATTGTTCCAAGCCCCGGGCAGTAGTATTTATGTCGTTTTCATTAGGCAGACAAATAACAGTATTAACAGTTTGGGATCCTTTCTTCACGAAGAGCCCCAGACATATGCTATGCATCGATAAGAATTTGCTTGTTTTACAGATGGAATCAACTGGCTTACAAAGAAAATAATCATTGAACAGACTTATATCCAGCGTCCCACCCTTAAATTCATGTCACTGTACTGATACTTTGCCACAATGTAAGAATTTGCTTGTTTTACAGATGGAATCAACTGGCTTACAAAGAAAATAATCATTGAACAGACTTATATCCAGCGTCCCACCCTTAAATTCATGTCACTGTACTGATACTTTGCCACAATGTTAGGGTTCCATTTATATATACAGGGCTTTATTGCTGATATTCCTGTAACTTTTGACTTTTGGTAAAAAAAAGTTACAGCAGCATCCAAATATTGAAAAGAATGAAGTCATGAACACTACAACATTGAAGTTTTTAAAGAAGCAGCGACAGTCTTCTAAAATTCATCTTCTACTTTTTCCTGTTTTAATCTACCATAGATGCACTTTTGCTGTTCCTCTAAGCTAACTGATTCGCATTGGTACATATGAGAAGAAAAGGAGGCAAAATAGCTAGCTGGTGTTATTCTGTATCTTCAACATCTTTGCTATGAAACATAAAGATGATATATCAACTATTTCTAAGAAACTTTAACAAAACTATTTCCTTTTTGAACTCTAAATCCTCTTCTTCAAATACCTTACCCTCCTATGAGTTCCAACTAACCAGTGCCTACTGCCTAGGACTGAAAGCAGTCGAGAAGGCAAAAAGCACCATCTAATGCCTTCCAATATTGCTAAAACATAATCATCCATTATTAGTCCTGTAATTCTTTCAGGCCATTCAATCTCAGACATTAATTCTCTCCTCAATGTATAAACACAAAGCAATCAGCACAAAGTACACACTCATATTGAAGCAATATTAGAAACTCATAAAATGCAGTATGCACAGAGTGAACCGAAGAGTAACTGAATCAAATTGTGCAACTTACATGAACCAAAAGCCTCTCTAAATCAAGGTGACAAATATACCAACAAAAGGTACAATGTGGTCAATAGGGTATGTCTCCCTGAGGTAGATCCCAGTTATCTTCGTCCTCATCACTCTTCTTCTGTACAGGGACTTCCTGCCCCCTGTTCTGCATAAGCGGAGGCCTCGAAAAGGTACGCCTGCTCATAACAGACATAAGCTCATTCAACAATCATTCTCAAGACAGAGAACTAACTAACTAACCGAATTCACATTACAACTCTGTGATTCGCAAATCAACTACAACAATGGGAATGCACTATAACTACTTGAAAACACGTTTTACATTTGATTCATAACGAAACTAAACTTACGCATTTTGTTCTTAATCTAGAGTATGCATATAAAGTTCAAATCTTGTTCTTCTCAATCTTAACTGTCGATTAAATTATGTAACTTTCGAAACCCAACAATCCCAACACATAAACAGCAAACCATTTCGGTTCCATTATGCAAGTAGTAAAACTAGTTCAAACAGAGTGAAGACTCGGACCTTCTTTTGTTGCGCTTAGCAGCATCGCGAGTCCTGCGCTTCTTCTCATCCTGAGTGTTCTCGAAGTACCTCCTCCTCTTAACCTCCTGGATGACGCCAGCTCTCATCACCTCTCGCCGGAACCGGTTGAGCAGGCGCTCCTCGGACTCGCCCTCGTCGACGATGACTTGGACATTGTAAGCCGACTTGAAGAAGAGAGTGTTGGCATAAGCCAGAGAGGGGTTCATGACGGACTCCAATTCCGAAGAGGAAGAAGAGAAAGAGGGACCAGGTTGGGCGACAAGAGGGACGAAGGCGTCTCTGGGCTTCTGGGTTTGGGAGAGATGGAGATGGGGTGGTGGGGGTTTGGCTTGTGATGGGGGCTTTGAGGGTGTGAGGAAGGAGAGGAAGTTGCAGAGAGAGGATGAGGCAGCCATGGATTCAATTGAGTTCGGTGAAAATCGTGGACCTTCTGATTTTGGTGTTATCTATTGTTCCTAGCTAGTAAGATAGCATTATGTTTAAACATTTGGGCCTTTTAGTCCATTGTGAACCACTACGGGATGACAAGAGAACCCAAAACCATGACAAGGTCCAACCATGTGGTGTCACCCAAGAACTTACACACAAACTACGTTTTTTTTTTTTCCAAAGACATATCCACATAATTCTCCAAAAAAAAAAACCAGATGCTATTTCTTACCCAAAATCGTGGACTATAGCACACTTTTTTTTTTTTTTTTGCAAAAAATGCATATTCTTATTTTTTCACGATAATGGTCCCATCTCAAATCATGATTTTAAAACATTAAAGGAACTGACGGAACTCAAAAATTCCTACCTAATCATTTTTTATAATTTTCCAAAATCTGAAAACAAGAAAAATTGGAACATTTTCTAAAAATCATGTTTTACGAACGGTGAGGTTATGGCACAAGAGAATTTTAAGAATAAAAAATGTTGACTAGATTTGGCGTGTTTCGGCATACTACGAGCAAGCGACGAGTATGAGACCACTGCTTTATTAAAAGTCAAGTAGAAAAAAAGGATAAAGCGCTTCATCCACACCTAATACATTGGCGTGTTATTAGAAGTCATACGAAACACGTGATCCGTCGTCTCTACTAAAGACTTTTCAATAAAAATGGTGGCCAAACTTTTGTCTCAAAATTCGATACTATGAATCTGGTCAGATACCTAATTGCAAGTTATCTTTCTGTTTTAGTGGAAACTACTATTCAGAATATCTCGAAGCTGCCATACAAGAGCTTTAAACCCCTCGAATGAAAAGCCAGCTAGCTAGTGATACGCAGTAAATATATTGGTGTAGAAGAGACTGCAGTTTGTTCAAGCCAACGCCTTTGCAAAGCATGGGAAGGATTTAATATGTTGTACGGTTCGTTGCATTTGAAATTTACTCAAATGAATGATTATTACTTTATCTATCTAATCTATTTCCATTCCTAATTTTCCAATTAAGGTAAAGAGACCCTATAAATCACTTGATGTTAATTCTTAATTATTTTCATTAATTTTCTAATCATTGCCTCATTGGCATATATATCCATGGGATTGTGGAGGTCACGTTATCTTGTATTGGTGCTCTCAGCAGAAGGCCAAATCTAACTGTTGCATTTTAAAAAGCTGACATATATAAATTTCATTCTCACTAGTAGTACGAGCTAGTCTCATGCACCGAGGTAAATGCTGAGGCATCATGTGTTTTCTGCATGTATCATCGAACCTTAAAAGCATATATATATGTTATATTTAATTGAAACCACTATGACGCCTGCCTCCCCAAGTTTTGGTAAACCAGTCGTTTTAATCTTTGATTTAATGCCTACTAGAAGATACTATATATATTGCTAAATATATACAAAACCAATCACAGGAGGGGTTAGTGTAGTGTAGTGTCACAGGAGGAGTTTTGATTTAATCAGAACTCGGTTTACTGAGTATATATGCCTTTCCTTTTCTTGCTTTTCGATCGCTAATATTATATCCCGAGGGCTGAAATCTGATTTGGCTTCCTGCTGCACCCGATAGCTTTCTTGCTTTTCTTGTAGTTTAAGAAAAAGGAAATGGTAAACCTATGCGATTATGACTGGGAAGCTTGATTATAATAATGCTAAGTATAAAGTTATGTTAGAGATGAAAGGCAATCCATCACACTAATCAGTGGAGAGAAAACACAAGAACTTTGATTAAAGAATACGTTTGGGGCTAGAAATAAAGATCACTGAAAACTTTGATAAAAGAGGAAGTATTGATAATAACCCATGAGGATCTGCCCACGGATCGATCCAAGAACTAAGAGTATCATGAGTGAAGGCAATCGTTTTCATTCGATTTATGTTACATGTTTATATTGATGTTCATTTTTTTCTTAAGAACGTGACTATGCAGAAAGTGTTTGATGAATTATTTTAAAGAGATTAAAAATAGGATTAAATACTTGTTACTCCTCAAACTTTTCCCTGAAAAACAGTTTAGTCCCTCGCCTTTTAAATTAAACTAGATAGTCCTTATACTCTCTAATTCTCATAAAACAAGTCCAAAATGATCCGAAATGACTATTATACCCTCATTTCCTCTTTTTTTTTATTTTTTTCTCTTCTTTTTTTTATTATTTTTCTCTTCTTTTTTTTATTTTTTTTATTTTCTCTCCCTCTTTTTAATTCTCTCTCTCTCTCTCTCTCTCTCTCTCTCTCTCTCTCTCTCTCTCTCTCTCTCTCTCTCTCTCTCTCTCTCTCTCTCTCTCTCTCTCTCTCTCTCTCTCTCTCCCTCTCTCCGCACGGTCTCTCTCTCTCCCTCGACCTCTCTTCTTCTTCTCTTCCTTTGCCATCACCGGTGTTGATGTGGGCAAAGGGCTCTACCTGGAGGATCTTGTACCAGTTGGGAGGATTTGGGGCGGCGTTCTTGTGGGCGGTGCGGAGGATCTCGAAGGCGGTGACCATGGAGGAGACGCCGTCCAGGTTCGGGCTCAGGCGAGCGCGGGAGCATCGGAGCCTTGGACCGATCAAACTCGGAGCCTTGGACGCTTTTTTTTTGGCCGGGTCCCTTTTCTTTGGGCCGGGTTTTTTTTTTTCTCTTTTTCCTTCCTCTTCTTCACGTCTTCTTCCTCCTTCTGCTCTTCTTCACTTCTGGTTTGCAGAACTGCAAAAGAGTAGCTGACGCAGGTGCTGGGATCCGGCGGTGCTGCGATCCGGAGGTGCTGCGATCTGGATGTGCTGCGATTCGGAGGTGCTGGGATCCGGCGGTGGAGACCAAGCGCTTGGTTGTGCGCGGGTGAGGCCGGTTCGGCTGGGCAGCGATGGGCTAGGCTGTGCGGAGGAGCAGCGAGGTGGTCTGCCGGTGTTGCGCTGCTGCAAGGCGCTGGGATGCAGGGTACTTGTTGGGCTGTGCGGGCTCCGGGGGGGGGGGAAGAGAGAGAACCAAAAAAAAAAAAAAGAGAAAAAAAGAGAGAAAATTAAAAAGAGGGAGAGAAAATTAGAGAGAGAGAGAGAGAGAGAATTAAAAAGAGGGAGAGAAAATAAAAAAAAGAAGAGAAAAATAATAAAAAAAGAGGAAATGAGGGTATAATAGTCCTTTCGGATCATTTTGGACTTGTTATATGAGAATTAGAGAGTATAAGGACTATCTAGTTTAATTTAAAAGGCGAGGGACTAAACTGTTTTTCAGGGAAAAGTTTGAGGAGTAACAAGTATTTAATCCTTAAAAATATTTGATAAATAAAACAAACAAGCGCGCAGACATCTTTATTTAGAGTTAAGGATATCCAGGTTTAGAGCGTGGCATCTTCTCTAAAACTGGTGGTCATTAAACTAGTAAATAGGAACTAGTTTTTGACTTTGTCAATGGGAACCCAAAGGCTTCCTAGGCCCAAGATAAACCTCTTCGGTGCATGTGAAATGCTCCAACTGTGCATTGCAGCACAGTGCCTCGCCACTTTGACAGCTTCGGGGTTCGAACCTAGGTTGGGGAGCACACCCAACTAGGCAAGAACCACTAGGCCACTTGCAGTGGTTAGGAACTAGTTAATTAGCTTTATCGATATTCTTGGTCAGCACAATCCGACTAGGACCGATGTAATGGCCATAGAAATAGCTACTATATTCAAGTGTTACTCTTCTTGATCGTTGCTAATTGCAAATCTTAAATTATTATTTTGTTGCTGTTGCTCATTGATCTACGATCTAGACCAACTCTAAAGTACCCCCAAATATTATTATACAACTACAGCTGATAATTAAAAAAACTAGCTAGAAGAATGATTATGGAGAGCACATCAGCATCATACGTATGGATACGACCAGTCCTTCCCGTGGTAAATTATGTTAATGAACAGTGACTTGGGATAATTAAAGGCAACTTTTTGGTTTCAAATCATACATACTTGGGTAGTAATATTGTTCTAAACTCGAGGTTTTTACTTTTCAGTTCATTTCAGTAAAGGATATATATAATAATTTCCTGGGCAATTCAAAACACAGCCCCTAATGGGGCGATGACTAATACAAAATCACTAGCCGTCTTCTTCTTGTCTCATTTTGTGGATATATATATTATACATATAGTGTTCTAGAGCACGTATATATGATTACCAAAGAAAAAGAGCTAATAATTATGTTGAGAAACTAATCTATACTATTGAGTGTGTTTGGATGAGGGAAAAAATAATTGAATTTAATTGAAAGTGAGGATTTCATAATTCCTACAAGCTAATTCCCTCGTTTGGCATTATCAGATTGGAAATTTTAAATTTCTCTGGAAAAAAACAAAGGAATTCATTATTTAAATTTCTCACTTCAATTTCCACCCAAATAGGTGTCATTTACGAATTTTTTTACAGTATTCAATTTTCATTTCCAAAACAAGGCTTTTTTCTATTTTATTTTTTTATTTATTTTAAACTTTCTTAATTTATTACACATTTCAAATCCTAAATTTTTTTTTGACAAGAAGAATGGATTTCATTCATAGCAAACACGGGCAAGAATGGCCCAGTACATAGATCCCAACAAGGGGATAGGTGCCATTACACTTGAGACAATTCCGCTCCTTTTGCAGGAGCCTAGCAAAATAACATAATTCTAAACTAGAATAATAGCAGACAAAGTTTCTCGGTGCCAATGCGCTCAATTGCGGTACACCAAAGAACTTTGCACCTAGATGTGTAGAATCACCGATCATTCTGTAGGCAAAGTACCAAAACTATGATCCCTAAATACATAGGGAATTATTGAAAGTAAACAAAGCTACTAACATAGAGTAGGGCTTAGGCCAAAACCCTAGCCCAAAATAGCCAAGATCCAAGATCTCCAAACGGAAAGGCCCACTCAAAGGCCCAGGCCGAGCTTGCTCCAGCCCCGCATCCATCTCCAATCCTGAGACCCCGCGCGCAGTTCCAAAGAAGCTTCGCATGAGACCGCTCCACTGTGATCCCCGCCGCCACGAAATAGACCACCGCAGAAACGTGCAGCCTCCACCTCCCTCACACCGAAGCCACCTCAATCCAGTACCCCGCCAACCCACGCCACCGCAGATCTTGAGTCTCAAATCCCTGCAACCGTCGTCCGTCGAAGAAGCCCAAAACTGAGTTCCACCAAAATCGCAGACGCAAAGCCACCAGAACCTGAGATGCAAACCAGAGACCGAAATTCAAACCCACCTGCAAAAAAATTTCGAGCAACCCCCGCCCAGAGATAGATCGTATAGTGTAATCCCCGTCCGGCAGCGGCGTCGGCGAGCCCAAAGGCCAGCCTAGAGCCACCACCGGACGAAGAAAGTGATCATGCAAAAAGCCGCCACCGGCTGTGCTTAGGGTTTTTGTCGAGGTCCCCTCACAGTAGTATTGTCATATATTCCCGTATCATTTCAAATCCTAAATAGATACAAACAAACAATAGAAATTGCAATTAATGAAATTTTAGATTGATGGAGTTAAAGATTCCATCATTTATAAATTCCTACGGATTTCATAATTTTCTCATCCAAACGCACCGTTATTAAGAGAACCCACTTTGTCAGTCAAAGTAGGTGTGAAATAACGTAAATATCCTTAAACTATAGTTTAATTTAAAATAGTCTTTAATATATGAGGGATATTATGGTAAAAAAAACAAAATATAAATGAAAATAAAAATTCAGAAAAAGTAGGAAATGATAACTTCTCATCCCACATTCTACATATATAACTTCTCAATCCCACTATCTACAGATATAACTGTCCACATCTTACAGATGTAATTTTTTTTCCCCTATGAAAAGTAAAAATAAAAATAAAAACAAAAACTGTCAATAAAGACTAGTTATCTTTTAAGGTTTCACCCCTAATATATGGGGCGATGACTAATACAAAAGCACTAGCCGTCTTCATTTTGTCTCATTTTGTGGATATATTATACAGATAGTGTTCTAGAGCACGTATATATGATTATCAAAGAAAAAGAGCTAATAATTATGTTGAGAAACTAACTATCTTTTAAGGTTTCACTAAAAACAAATCTTCTGCCATGTGTATGGCATGATCTAAATCTTTTTTTTTTTTTTTTTTTTTGAAGAAAAAAGGAAAATTTCAAGGAAAAGCCCCTTAGGCAATCAAAGTTAAGCAAATCTAGATTAAGGGCCGAAGACGCAGCAACAAGGACTCACTTGACCCAAATCATCAGAGTAGGAAGGTAGGGCTGCAAATAGACTCGATACAGCTCGTATTCGGCTCGATTTTAGCTCGTTCGGCTTGTGTTCGTAAAATAAATGAGCCGAGCTTGAGCTTAATATTAAGCTCGATAAAAAAACAAGCCGAGCTTGAACAAGGATATATTCGGCTCGTCTAGCTCGTAAGTAGCTCGTATTTTTCATGAGTAGTTCGAACTTGTTAAAACTCGACTCGTTTGTTAAACCTCGACTCATGAAAATTTATAGTATAAATAAAAATATTTTAATCTCAAAACTTTAATTCATTTTGTTACCTTCTTTTTCAATTGGAAGAGAATCTGAGAATTTAAGTAAAGTATATTACAATAATCAAATTTGGATTATTATTTTAAATTTTATTTCTTCCTTTTTTATCTTTATAATTTAAAGTCAAATGAGCCAAGCCGAGCCTATTCAAGCTCGAGCTCGTCCAATAAATCGAGTCGAGCTGAGCCTAGCTCGGGCTTAAGAAAAATATTCAAGCCGAGGCGAGCTTGAGCATGGAAAAAAAAAATTCAAGCTTTAGCCCAGCTCGAGCTTGATAAAAAGTAAATGAGCCGAACATGATCCCCTTAGTATTCGCTCTGACTCGGCTCATTTGCACCCCTATAGGAAGGTTGTGGCCACAAGAGATAATAGCATATGCCAAGAAATTAGCTTCCCAAAAGATATGAGAGAAGGAGATGGACTCAAAGGAAGAAGCTATCATTCTGATATCTCGGACGAGAGACTTGAGCTTCTAAGGAATTTCACAGATGCCCTTAATGCAATTAATAACAAGCAAGGAGTCACCTTCAACAAGGACATGCTTGTAGTTAAACCGAAGGGCAGCTTGAAGGCTATTCTTAAGCGCCGAGCACTCAGATAAAGGGACACTTGATCGAGCGACCAAGATCTAAATCGTTAATTTTTTATTGACGTAATATATAAATGTAAAACTAGTTAGCCTGCAGAGATGAGACTCCGACCACACTAAGAATGCAAAACAATTCACTCGTCATGACCAATGCAATTTTATGTATGTATAATGATGTATATCAATTTGGAAAGAACACAAGAACTTTGTAAATATGTACACATGCATAATTAAGTCACCAAAATTCCATCCTTAATATTACTTTTTTCTTTGAAAGAGATTGAACAATTAAGTGTATATTGGTGGAAAAGAAAAAGTGCATTTGACAATGGTGTGAATCCTCAAAGGAGAGTAGCTAGTGATATATGATCTCCAAAAGTGGTTTTATTTTTACTTTTTTCCTTCATGATCACTAAGATCACCAATGTGGTTTTTTTTTCCTCTCTTTTCAATTACAAAGAATAGATTCAAAAAAGATATCAAAACCCTAGGAGAGTATTTCTCTCAACTTAGTCTTCTACGGCGCCCTAGCCTCTTGCTATCGTTGCCTCCTCTCCATGGCCTCCATAGATGCTGTAAACAGCAAGTTTTGCTGCTTCTCTTGCTCTCACTTTGGGTGGTAGCGCCCCGGATCTAGGAAAGATTGGCGGTGGCCCTGTGCGCAGGTCCTCCCAATCTTTTCTACTTGGCAAACCTTTGACCCAGAAGCCGGTGGATCCCAAAGCTTTCAAAGCTCACTTTCATCGTACTTGGATGGTGGACAAGGAATTTAGGGTTCAGGAATGACATATTCTTGTTCTCTTTTGAATCGGTGCATGATCGCAATAAGGTGCTTCGAGGTGGGGTTTGGTGTTTTGATCGATCCCCAGTTTGTTTAGAAGAGTATGATGGCATCAAGCCTCTTCATGAAGTCCAGTTTAAGTATGTTTGTGTTTGGGTTAGGGTTTTAGAGATCCCTCATTTGTATGAAGAACCTGAGAACTTCACTCTTATCGGTAATCTTTTGGGTGGCTTCTTGGATTACGATAAGAAGGAATTCAAGAAGGGATTGATTCGGATCTTGGTTACTCATGATATCTCCAAACCAGTCTTACTTGAGCGTAAAGTTTTCTTGGATGTTGGTGTCGAACCTGTGCTACAGTTTCAATTTGAGCATATGAAAGGGAGATGTTCACAATGTGGTCTGATCACACATGCTGGGATTTCGTGTGAGGAGCCAAACACTACAGTTTCGGCACCTAGGATTTTAAGCTTTCCAGGACCATCGACCTCAAGAGGTTCGTTTTCCTTCTCAGCTCAGAATAAACGTGATGTCTTCACTGCTTCCTCCTTCATTCCCAAGAAGAAGAAGCCCTCTATTCACCGAGTGGAGCGACACGTTCCCACCTCTGCTTCGCCTACGGGGCCGCCCACTGTCTCGGCTTCGGATGTAGGCACTAATGAGAATGTTGTCTCGGTGATGGAACACGGCCTGGAACAGAATCAGAGCTCGGGGATGGTGTCTGTTGGTGTGTCTGATCCTAGAATTGTTGAAGCTGCAGGTGTGATGCCGGTGGCGAAACAGGATGTGTTGGCTTCTAAGAAAAGGGATCGTAGTGGTGGCTGCAATCCCTCTCCAAAGAAGTTCAAGACCATTTTAGGTGATAAGATCCTAACCTTGCAAGCTGATGCACTGAGATTGATCGAAGATGATAATGATGTGCCTCTTGTCACTCTGAAGAAGAAGACGGGTAGACCGCTTGGAAGTAAGAACAAGAGCCAACGTGCCAGCAAGAAGCCTGGTGTTGCCCCCCTGAGACTCACCTATCCTGCAGTTGGGGGTTCGGTTTCTAGCCCTAGAGATAAGGGCAAAGGAAAGCTTTCCTGGTCTTCTTGCCTACTACCTGAAATTTGGTCTTCTACTACTTTCTTCTTAGTTTTCTCTAGTTGTACACCAATTTAGGTCTCTAGGCTACTAGGTTTACTATATAAAGAGAGGTTAGTAGTGAGGATTTGATTTCTTGTTGTTTATGCTCAATAAGTGAGCGCATGTGTTAACAGTGAGGGTCACCTTTCTTTTGATTGGCGGCTTGTGCCATTTAGTTTTTTGGTATGAGACAACATCTGATGTACGTGCCTTCTGGCCATGGATAAGTAATGAAATTATCTATTTAAAAAAAAAAAAAAAAAAAAAAAGTTTCAACACTACTAGGGAAAACATATCTCACACAACCACTACCAACTTGATCAAAAAACAAAACATTAGCAGCATATAGCAGAAAAGAATCCTTCAATAGATAACCTATTCCAAGACTACGGACATAATTCTAGTCACAATTGCACTTGCCACAATTTTTTTCTCTTGATTTTAATGTGTTTTGAGAGTTAATTCGTGAGATTCTAACAATAATGACCGATGTTATGCAATGATATTTAGAATATGAAACATTTACATCAAATAAATAGGAAAAAGAATTTAAAATAACACATCTTTGAAATAAATTCCATGTACCAAACAAAAGGCCAAATTCCACCAATATAATCGGTTCATAGCTGTATTATAAGTATTTGAAGACATGCAGTCTTGTGGAGAGTCTTTAGAATACAGACTTGCTCACTTAAATAACATTTTTAAGGGGATGTACTAACTTGAGAAAAATTATGTTTTTTCCTCTAACCCTCGTTAGAGGGTTCTCTCGACGGCGGCTAGTTGGCGGCGGTCTTGTACCTGCGATTGAGCAGGGGGTTTCTCCTCTCTTTCGTCTTTTCCTCGTGGGTGACAGCGGGCTTGCTCGGCGTTCCTTCGTGTTCATAGGCTATGGTCTCTTGCTTTTAGTTGTTCTCGCGGATGGGGTTTGCGGGGATGGAGATCGGAAGCCCGATCTGGTGTTGGATTGGTTCAAAATCCGTGATCCTCAAGTTGGGAGGATTGGGGAAGGGTTGAAGCTTGGGGCGGGTTGGTTGAAGGCACCTGGAGATAGTTGGAAGCCTGTTATTGGTGACGGGGATTGGTGGGATCCAGATTGGCTGGATCGTTCTTCCCCATCAGACGGTGGCGGCGGATCTTTAGGTGTGTTGGACGGCAGCGATGATGGTTCGGTGGATTGGTCATGGCACTCTTCTAACGTAGGTGCTGACGAGTATGCTTTTGACATCATCGCTGTTGGCCGGGATACCATTGGGGGTGATCAGATGCAGAGTTTGGTTGGCGACGGAGGCAGCGGCGGTTGGACTGTGGTGGCGGACGTCCGAGTCCCTGTTCTTGCTAGGGTCTGCCCTAGTTGGGCCGAGTGGGCTTGTACCAGGAAGAAGACTGCTTTCTGACTCCTTTGGGCTCCTTTGTGGGCCTTGGTTTCAGTGTGGGCTTGGATAGTGTGGGCTCACATAATTTTTAAGTTTGTATTTTTTATTCTAGTGGGTTCTCATCCTTTTTTACAAAATGATGATGAGCCTATGTTTTTCTTTCTTTGAGTGGGGAAGATCGACAAGAAACAAGCAGCCTCGTAGGTAGTTTATTGATTTCGGGGTTACTTAGTTTCTTGTTATTGCGCTTAATCTAAAAATGTGGGTGTGCTAGGGGTATGCTAAGTAGTATGCTCGTGTGAGGGTGTGCTAGGGTTGTGTGCTCTATGTAATGGCTTCTACTGACGGTTCTCTGGGCAAGTCATTATTGTACTGCTTGCTGAAATGTTGAATAAGATTGACATTTTCACCTAAAAAAAAAAAAGTATTTGAAGACATTAAACACCATTTGTTTTTTTGCTAAATATCGATTTCTTCCAAGTTCTTCCTTCTTGTGTACTTGGATTTGTCATTAGTGCCTTGTATCCATAATTATTCACTATGGACTCCATTATAGAGCAACAAAAACGGAAACCAAATTCAAATCCTTGGTAAATCTTAAGATAAACGACAGCTAACTCACCTGAATTTGGCCATTTCCACAATTTAGAAAACTCCAACTTGTTACGTACAGAAGGAATCTGTTCATCAACTTTGACACCCTCAACGACGCGTCGCTGGAAACAATGCCTTCTGTGGTAGGAGCGTGTCCCCACGCCCTTTCAGTTGGGGTGGACCTAGAAAACCCTAGCATGCACAATATTTTATTTTATAATCTTACAAATAGGAAACTGACTCCTGCTGGCTTTCCTAATCACCCAGAACAGAAATAGAAAAAAGGCAGCAAAAGAATAAGGAAATGCTGGTAATGGTGGTGGTGGTGGTGGTGGTGCTAGTGTGGCTATACCTTTCATGGTGATGAATGATGATATTATAATTAATAAATATATATTTGTTCTGTGTGGTAATATTATATTTTAGGGTATTATACTCTTTACTTCAAGTCGAACTATTTCATTCCTGCCACATGTGCACTACTACTGTTCTGCTGCTGCTGCTGCTGCTGCTACATTAATATGGTAGTTCCTCTTGTAATCTCATCATCAATCTACTCTGGGCCTTAATGGCCTCCCTTCCTTTCCTCTACCTTCTCTCTTCTCCTCCTTTGCTTCAAGTTCTTATTGGTTTTCAACTATTACCACCTCCCATCCCTAAGTTCAAGCCTTAGTTATTCAAAAAAAAGTTCAAGCCTAAAGCCTTTTTTAGACTTTGGCAGACAACCTTATTCTTCTTTGACTTCTTCTTCTTCTTCTCATCTTCATCCTCCTCCTCCTCCTTAATTTTTGCTTTATTCTATAACCGGGGTCTTTACTTCTTTGCTTTGACTTTGACAGTTTGACTCCCTGCTGGTACTCACTCTGTCTCTTTGTCTCTATGTTATGGTATTTCATTGGCTAAGATCTCTCGGCATTTATGGAACTGTCACTGTTTTTTTCCATTCTTGCTCAATTTCAGGCACCATTATTTTATAGATTGTCCTTTGAAAATTGACTGTGATACTGTTTTCGACTTACATGTTCATCTGGGTGATTATGTACCATACATGTAAGATTATCTTCTTTAGCTTTTGATATTTACCTCTGCAGAAGTTTCGTTTCTTGAGTTTCTTCTCATATAGGTAACTACTCTAGTTTTTGTTTGTATAATGACAGTCAAAGTTTTGAACTTTGATGATTCGAAGAATAAAAGTGATTGATTTGTCTCATTTTCCTAGCCGTGAAATTTCTTGGACAAGCTAAGCTTAGCTCATAGAATCAGATTCCTTCCTTGAGAAAATTCTTGTCAAATTTTATTCTAATGAAGTCCTTGTCAACCCATTAATCGCATTGTTGTCGTCTCTCTGTTCTGTTTCTGATTTAATTATTCATTCATTCATTCATTCATTCATTCATTCATTCATTCATTCATTGCTGATGATTGATCATTTCTTGGATTTTGTCTGTTGCAGTTTTCTGAAATCAGTGTCTGAAGTTTTGAAGCTTTTTCTGATCAACAATGTCCAAAGAAAGCAGGGATTCTAACCTGGGTGATTTTGGGCTAGGTTACCATACCAGCCCTCCAGAAAAGGTTAGGAGAAGATCAAGCATGAGCAGCAGCTTTGATGGAGTTTCATTTTCATCCAAGGAGTTCATGCAGTTTGATTGTGCCTTAACCTTATCACTGGGTACTAATATAGTGCCTAAACCGAAGGATGCAGATTATTGTTACTCAATCCCTCCCCTCATTGAAGAGGTGGAGGCGTTGATCTTGGCCCGGGCTCCCAGGTCTGAGTACTGGAAGTTCTTCTTGGTGAACAAGCGCTTCTTGGCACTTTTGAAGAGTGGAGAGCTGTACAAGATCAGGAGTGAACTCGGGCTCAAAGAGCTGTCTATTTTCGTGTCCCCTTGCGGGGAGAGAAAATGGTGGGAATTCGACAGGCAGTTCAAGTCCTGCAGGAAGCTCCCTATCTTACCCGCGGATGAAACTTTCATCCGCGGTGATAGGGAATCGCTTTGTGCAGGGACTCATCTGCTAGTCTCTGGCAGAGAAATTGAGGGGCTTGTTGTGTGGAGGTATGATATGGAAGCAAACATTTGGTCAAGGGGTCCTTCCATGATCAATCCAAGGTGCTTGTTTGCTTCTGCTACATGTGGTTCCTATGGATATGTAGCCGGTGGGTTTGGAATGGTAGCAACAGGTTGGGAAGTTATGGATTTCGCCGAGAGATACATTCCGCAGACTAAATCCTGGGAGCCTCTTCCAAATATGATCAAAAAGAGAAGGTATTGCTCTGGCTGTTACATGGACAACAAGTTTTATGTGATTGGCGGGAGAGACCCTGATGGAAGAGGTCTCAGTTGCGCAGAAGCCTTTGATATGGAGAAGAAGACATGGGAACTGATCCCAGACATGTTAGAAGTAGATGATGCTCAAGACCAAACTTTGAATAACCAATCCCCGCCTCTCATTGCGGTTGTGAACAACGAGCTCTACTCACTCGAAACCCGCACAAACGAGCTCAAGGTGTATATGAAGAGAAGCAAATCATGGAAGAAGTTGGGAACTGTTCCGGTGAGAGCTGATACTACTCTAGGATGGGGAATAGCTTTTAAGTCGCTGGGGAATGAGTTACTTGTCATACAATCTTCACAATATGGTCCTTCTCTGCTATACACTTGCTGCCCTAATCCAAATGCTGAGGAGTTGCAGTGGGAAGCTCTTGAACATGGCAAAAACCCTACCTGCTTCATCGTCAATTGTTCTGTCATTGCAGCTTGAACTCGAAGGTCGCTTAGTCTGGAAGACTAATCTTAGGAGTGATTTCTATCTTGCCCTTTGGCAAGTGTTACTTAAATAAGGCTCGTCATGACTACAAGCCATTTGAGTTTGTTTGAGTAGCTCTTCTATGCCGGTGTGTTTCCTCTTATTTTCCAGTGTTATCGTTATATTACTATTAGGTCTGCCTCCAAGTCTTTCTTTAGAACTACGCGCATCATGAAAGTAAGCAATCATTCAGTTGCTTGATGTTTGGTTCATGTAACTGAACAAATTAGGGGAACACAAAAGTGCCACCAAGATATAAAGAAAGCTGATGACGAAAGGGTGTACGAATTAGTATCACATAATGAGCATAGCATCATATAGTGCTAAACTTAGCAAGCATTCGAATGGTGGTGAGTGGTGACATATAAAGCATGTTGATTTGTCTAAAAAGGCCCTCTTTTTGTGAAGGGAACTAAACAGATGGAAACTGCAATCTTTGAGGAAGAGGAAAGAATATCTTCAAGTCATCTAACATGTGTCAAAACTCTATTTACCCTTTCCGAGAGGCCAGGAAAATCAAAAGGAACGCTCTACTGGCAGCTAAAGCAAAGTTATCCTAGGCCCAAGCACTAATGAAAAGGCAATTGAGCTGTATTGCCATTGCCTTTCTTAAGCAAAAGATTAGGTAAATTTCTGTCAAGAAACAGGTCATACCACTGCATCATACCCCAAATCTTTGCTGGTTTCTCAACAAAACCATGCCTCACATTGTATTGCCAGCAACGGCTACCACCGTTATATACTAATTACCGGTTGTGCTGTAAGCTTATGTGGGAGAGTGGAATTTATAACAAAGATGCATCAAAAGAACAAAACCCCCAGACTAGGATTCAAAATTTGAAAAACATTCTACGCAGGAACCATAAAGGCTAAGAGTTTCATCCACACATGACATGAAACGAAAAGTTGATAAACAATATTCGGTGACAAAATTCTTGATCAATGAATATTTGAAAACTGAGATATTCTAGGAAATACCAAGTGGATAATATAGCAAATGATTTCTAAACTCTTTGGACCAAACATCTCAAGAAGATGCACCGCTGTGTAGGGCTTGACCTTTCCTTGATTTCCGGGGAGCCAATTGAGTGTCAGGCTGCAAGACAAGAGCAATTAGCAGATAGTTCATATGAGATAAACAATTGACATAATGTCCAACAAATTAATCAATTGCAGAAAGTTCTATTCTAATTCATTTTCAAGGAGCAGTGATAACTAGCGATTCTTTTAAATTTGAATAACATGACTTCAGTAAATCTAATTTTATCTAACCCTACATGTCCATGTCCAAATATCGGCAAAAGGAAGATGCTCAAGTTTATGAATACAGTAACTGACTAGCATATGGACTCTTTGCTTAAAGCTTACTAAAGCCTTGAAAGAACAAGTTCCATTTAGTCGAAATGATGGTAATGATAAAAGTCTCATCTGACGACTTCTCAAATAGTAACACCATTTAAAAACATGACGGGTTTTATGTACTAATCTAAATAATGCCAGAAACAAACAGCAACTTTCAGTTCAAATTTTGTTTTTCCTTTATATTTGACCCTTAGTAACTGAACATTAAATTTGTAGATTACCTCTTTTTTCACTGCCTCTTCTTTCTCTGACAAAGTCAACTCAATATGGCAAGGAGATGACATATAAGCTGCAAAGTAACGACAAATTTCATGTAAAAGTTAATTAAGAGTCCGTCAATCATACAAAATAATTCCCACTGCTAAAGAAAATGACAGGGGAAAAGAAAACTCACGGTTGATTCTCCCATGAGCACGATATGTGCGACGCCTTTGTTTCATAGCCTGGTTGACCTGAATGTGAGAGACATAAAGCGAATCCACATCCAGCCCTTTCACCTACATAACATAACAAGGGCAAGTATCAGTTTGTGCCAAGTAAACAGAAGCATTTAGCAAAGAAGCGAAAACCAGCAAGGAGAGACATTTACCTCAGCATTGCTCTCGGCATTCTTGAGCAAATCGAGAACAAACTTGGCAGACTTAACGGGCCAGCGTCCTTGACCATTTGAATGGCGGTTCTTTGCCTGAGCAGTTCGACCAACACCACGGCAAAACCGGCGAAAGGGAATGGCTTGCTTGTGAGCTAAAACATCTTCCAAGTAACTCTTCGCCTTTGCCAATTGCAACTTCCTGATGGCCTGTGCGGTCTCTCTCGTGTTCTAACAAATTAGCGAATCCAAACTATCAGCAATCAAACAAATCTAACTTCTAACCACACCACAACCCAATTTCATTACAGTTCGCAGCTAAAAATCTATCTTCCAACAAATGAATTCTCAAATGTAAATGCAAAACCCACCAAAAGAACGTTAATATTTTCAGAAAGCATACCTTGAAATGAACTCTCAGATCCGAGCCTCTGGCCTTGCAGGCTGAGATAAAATGCACAAACAAAACTTAATCAAGAACAACACTAAATTTCAATTATGCAATCAGCTCATTGAAGACTAAAAAATAAAAAATAAATCTTACACTTGGTGGGATTATCAGGCTCCTTGGAGTACTTCACCTACACCATCAAAGTTAAAAAAAAAACTACAATTCAGATTCACTGATCCAGGTAAGACGAAAGCTTGCATAAGTATGTGAGCAAGATCTACCATTTTCAGTTGCTCGGCGGCAGAAGAAAGAGCTTCTTCTACGTTTAGGGAAGTCCGAAATGGAGCGAAACTCGAACAATTTTTTAGGGTTTTAGTCCTTGAAGCGAGAAGAAGCCTGGGCTGGGCTTTTGGGCTTTGAGAAAGGCCCAGTGTTGTTTAAGGAAAAAGAAAATAAAGAAACGGACTTTTCGTATTATATGAGAAGGAAAAAAATAGGAGAAGAAAAAAACAGGGAGCGAAATAAAAAAAAAAACAGAGCAGAAAGAGCTGACTGGTATCAGGTGGAGGGCAACCAAAACGAGCGCCCTTTGGGTCTGGACTGTTTCTACTACACACTGTAAGTAAGACTTGCTCTTGATTCGTTTCAGTTTCCTTAGCGGTGTGTAAATAATTGGCAGTTTCTGGTTAGTATTACGATGTATAGATTCTGGGTGAAATTTGCTCTTCTTGTCTATAATTGCTATTCATTTCCCTAAAGCATACATGTTGGATCAATTATAGGCAAAACCCTCATGTAGAGTTACTGGTTTTGGTAGTTTATTGACGCATTAGGGTTTGATTAGTGTTTGTTTTGAAATTTAGGGTTTTTGTGGAGTGAACAGTGATGTCCTGTGAAATTTGGGGATATTACGGATTTGGGTCTTTGGGCTTCTGCTCTGCTAGTTGGAAATGCCTATTTGAGGTTTCGTTTTGAGTAATCTACATTTGCTGGGTTTATGCTCACAGTGAGAGTGGCTTCATTTCATTTCCTTAGCGGTCTTTGTAATTAATCGGCAATTTTTTGTTAGTATTACCATGTATAAATTCTCGGGTCAAATTCCTATTCTTGTCATTTGGTTATACTGAAATCATGCATCTTGGATCAATTATAGACAAAATCCTCATCTAGAATTACTGGTTATGGTACTTTATCGTGGCATTAGGGTTTGATTAGTGTTTGTTTTGAATTTAGGGTTTTCAGGTTTTGTGGAGTGAACAGTTCTCTCCTGCAAAATTTGGGGATTTTACGGATTTGGGTCTATGGGCTTCTGCTCTGCTAGTTGGAAATGGCCATTTGAGGTTTCGTTTTGACTATTCAACATCTGCTGGGTTTAAGGTCACAGTGAGAGTGGGAGAGTTTGGCTACTCTGGTTTGTGGAACAGCTTTGTGAGGCTGTGTGTGGAAAATTATACTCAGGTTTCAGATTTTTTGTCTAGTTAGTGCCAGCAATGTCAATGAACAATAATAACCCACCTAAGAATCTTGGAGCGTCTTCGTCGCCCTTTAGAAATTCCGGGATGGTGGCCCCATCTATGTCTGCAAACCCTTCGTTTCCGCAATCACAGGCTCAAGCACAACTTGGGGCTGGTTTTCAAGCACAATTTCAGCTCTCCCAAGCCCAGGCGATTGCGCAAGCTCAGTCGAAAGCTCAAGCACATGCACATGCGCAAGCACAGGCTCAAGCTCAAGCACATCATGCCCAGGCTCAGGCTCAGGCGGCTCACGCCCAATTCCAGGCTCAGTTACAGGCTCAGGCGATGTCCCTTAACCAGAACCAAGCAGGTTCCATGGGGAATTCACCCTCATATTCCACACCCGGAAGTGGAAGTGTGAAGCGCTTCCCTCAAAAACCTCCAGTGCGCCCTCCTGGTCTTTCTCCTCCAAACATGATCTCACCGATTAGAACCATGGACCTCTCAGCTGCTAATCGTAAAAAGAAGCAGAAGCTTCCCGACAAACAGCTACAGGACAAAGTAGCCACCATATTGCCTGAATCTGCTCTATACACCCAGCTTCTTGAGTTTGAGGCTCGTGTTGATGCTGCGCTTACAAGAAAGAAAGTTGACATCCAAGAGGCTCTAAAAAGCCCCCCTTCCATTCAGAAAACACTTCGCATTTATGTTTTTAACACTTTTGCCAATCAGGTTCGCTCAATTCCACAGAAGCCAAATGCTGAGCCCCCTACTTGGACGCTTAAGATAGTTGGAAGGATCTTGGAAGATGGGATTGACCCCGATCAGCCTGGAGTGGTCCAGAAATCAAATCCCTTTTACCCAAAGTTTTCATCTTTCTTCAAGAGAGTGACCATTTCTTTGGACCAGAGGCTATATCCTGATAATCATATCATTAACTGGGAACATGCAAGGTCACCTGCACCACAGGAGGGATTTGAGGTAAAGAGAAAAGGGGACAAAGAATTTACTGTGAATATACGCTTGGAAATGAATTATGCACCTGAGAAGTTTAAGCTTTCACAACCTCTGATGGAAGTTCTTGGTATTGAGGTGGAAACTCGTCCAAGGATAATAGCTTCAATCTGGCATTATGTGAAGGCTAGGAAATTGCAGAACCCAAATGACCCCTCTTTCTTTAACTGTGATCCACCTCTTCAAAAAGTATTCGGAGAGGAAAAGATGAAATTCACTATGGTGTCCCAGAAGATATCTCAGCATTTGTTTCCCCCACAACCTATACATTTGGAGCATAAGATGAGGCTTTCTGGGAATAGTCCAGCTGGAACAGCATGTTATGATGTGTTGGTAGATGTACCTTTTCCAATTCAAAGGGAATTATCTGCTCTATTGGCCAATTCGGAGAAAAACAAAGAAATTGACGCCTGTGATGAAGCGATATGTGGAGCTATCAGAAAAATCCACGAGCATCGTCGCAGGCGAGCTTTTTTCCTTGGATTTAGTCAATCACCTGTTGAATTCATCAATGCACTGATTGAATCTCAAAGCAAGGATTTAAAGCTTGTAGCTGGAGTAGCAAGCCGTAGTGCTGAGAAAGAGCGCCGGTCAGATTTCTTCCATCAACCATGGTAAGTTCTTCATCTTTTTGTCATGGTTGATCCTTGTGTTAAAAAAGCTATTATCACCTTGCTTTGGTATGCACATTAGTAGATTCATACAGATTAATATTTGCTGATCATGATTGACTGGATGTCGACCAATTTTTTTGTCCTAATTAATTAAAAAGGTAAGTAATCTTTTATTCACTCTGTCAAATGTACTTAATTGCTCCTTCTAAGGTAAAGCCATTGCTGGTTATGTTTGTGCTATATAATGCTCCAGAAGGGGTTTTATTTATTTTGTTAGATCACGTGTCTAATTGACTTACCCCCCTTGGATTCTGCCAGTTATTATTATGTCGCATTACTGATATGACCCGGTAAAAGTTTTTATGTTCTTTTCTACATTTGAATTATGCCATTTATTGGTTGAAGTCTCAAAAATCACATTTGACTGGTTTGTGACCTTGAGTTGTATAAGTATAATCATGTGAGCACCTGTTTACTTCAAAGAATACTAGGGTGAACTGCTTATCAAATTTTGCTTGGGTGGATACTTGCAGGGTTGAAGATGCTGTTATCCGCTATTTGAATCGGAAGCCAGTTGCAGGAAGTGATCATCCTGGAAGCACATGAGGTGACTGTTGAGCGTTCTTGTGCATGTGGTGCAATGCTTGGTATTCTTTAGCAGCAGCTAGACTTTCCAGAATATGTAGGAGATTATACAATTGGCTTTTCTTTGTAGGGTCGGGAGGATGCTGCTGCACATTATATAGCTTGTTTAACCATCAATTTTCCATGTACTTGATCTACTGCTGATTACGCTTAATGTGATGTAATTTATGCTTTAGAATATTTGCTGCTTTAGAATCCATTTTACTTTCTTGTTAAATTGACATGTCTAAGTGTCTGGAAATGACTATCTGGATGTGAAATCAAATTGGCATTGGAGAGTATTTGCTGCAAAGTTCTGTTTGGTCACATATCCTACCCTAGTTGATAATCATCTCATGTAGAAACACCAACTATTGAGAGTTTGAGACAGGATTCATGGAATTTCACCCAAGTTAGCTGAGCTGCAAATTCTTTATGTTTGTGTTTGTTGTTGTATTTTGTTTCAGAGTTTTAGTTTCAGTGGTGCGAGTTAATCATATTATGACTGGGATCCAACTTTCGAATTTTTTTCTACAAAAAAAAAAATGTCTAAAATCATCGTTTTCACTTCGGACTATTACACAGTTTTTTAGTTAAAATTATATGTTTTTATTTTCTTGGCAAAATTTTTCCAAACTCAAATCATGATTTTTAAGCAATCATATAATTTGATGAATCTAAAAGACTTGATTTTTTTTTTTATGATATTCCAAATTCAAAATATTGAGAGAATTATATATATATATATAAAAACAAAAAAAAGCAATTGGGTCCAGACATTTAAGGTTCATAACTTAAGCAATTCTTAAAAATCATATTTTACCAACGGTGGAGATTATGACACACCAAAATTTCAAAAATAAATGATGCCTTGCATCACACCTCTAATATTTTCAATTTGAACTAGTGACCATCTGGGGATTATTTGGAAGCCAAATGGGTCAAAACTGAAATTTAAGCAAAACAAAGGACCAAAAATTTATTTATAACAAGATAAAAAGTTAAAAACCCGACCTCACAATTTTTCAAGGACCTAGAGAGAAAGAGAGAGAGAGAGCGCGAAATGGCGGGAAAGGAGGAACCGAACTCCGGCGAAGAGGTCTGCTGGAGAAAGCAAGTCGGCGATAAACTAAACCGCCTTCAGTCCCTTCTCTTCGGAGCCGAACTCGCCGCCGAGAGAAACGACTTCTCCTCCGCTCAGATATTCTCTCTTCGTCTTCTCGGCTTTCTCGACTCACAGTCTCACTCTCAGCTCGACCGCGCTTTCGTCAGCCCTATTCGCCGCGAAGCCGTCTCCAAGCTCGGAGAGGCCCGCCGTGCCCTCACTTCTGATTCCGATCGGTACGGCTATCTCTATTTCCCTCTCGGAGCTTCGATTTTACTTCGAACCCTAGCTGTCTGTGTTTTCAATCCTCCATTTTCAAACTTGATTTCTTGTTTTATAATGTGCTAGAGATTGAACATAATGTGATTTTTTTGAAGAAGTTATGGAGTAGTTGAATCAATTTTAGTTTTAATTACTGGATGAATCAAAAACTGGATTGTGAGTTCATATTGAGGGCTTAAATCTGGTCATGGAATTTGCAATTTCTGTGAGTGTAGATTCGTATCGAATCGCCATTACATATGCAGGTTGATATTTGTCGTTGAGATGTTAATCATTTGAACACTATCTGCATACAGCAAAGCTTTCGAGCAAGCGAAAAAAGATCCTGGTTTTGTTTTCCGCACAAAGGGAGATATTGACATTGGGAGGATTAAACAGTCAAAGTACTTTCAGGCTCTTCTTCAGCAGCCTAACAATGGAAAGGTTGTGAATGATTTGGTATGACTTCCCCCTGATTATGCATATAGAAAACATTTTTCGTTAATGTTATTGTGTGGTAGTATGCTTATTAGGATTTGGTGCGGTAACCAAAGTTAACTGTATGTCTTAGGGAGATCAACTGGAGAGGCGGGACAAATTGGCTAGCAAGTTATCAAAAGCTATGACACAAACTAAGTTGACATCATTGTACAAAAACAACATTGGGACGGCAAGTAAGGACACATCCCGTAGTTCTTGGGCTCCTAAAAGTAACAGCTCTGAGGACTGCACTATTGTGGAAAAGCGTCACTCTCATCACAACCGTAACAGCAGTCATAGTACCTCATCTTTTCAAAAAGTTGAAGAGGAAGAAAGAGCTCATGGGTATCCCTTAGGCCCTAAACGTGTACACAGGGAATTTAATAGCCCCATTATTGATAATATGAAGTCCCCATCAGCCAATGAAGATGCTAAAGCCGATGTTTCTGGCAATGGATTTGTAACTGCCAAAGCCAAATTGGTATCTATCATGTTTCTGCTAAACCTTCCTCTTTTATTATAGGCATCTTTTAGAAGCATTCTTTTGAATTAACTCCTTTCTGTCCATTTTTCTATGTTATTGGTATACGAATAATTGATTCATACTTTTGGCATATGAATCGTAGAGGGTAGGAATTTATCACCAGCTAATTGAAGTAGAAGCATTTCCATAGTTCATACATATTAATGATGTGGTTGTGGAACTTACTTGCCTATATTGAGACTCCGGCTGCCTTTCTCTTTAAGTTTTTGTATTTCCTTTTCTTTGCACTTTATCCGCATGTAGCAATTTTGATCAGAATCTTCTTTGTTGACTAGGAAATGGATGTAAGGCAAAGGCGAGGGTTAGCTGCATCATCAAATGCTTCTGTCTCTCCTCAAAGTGATAACAGTGTTGCTAATAGGGGTTTTAGCACGAGATCATATGGTGTTTCACGTCGAGGTGTCCGCGGTAATTTTATTCCTCCCGTCAGATCTAATGGGGGCAATGTTGGGAATATGACTTCAAAAATTGGTGGAAAGTCGGATGATGCATTAGATGACTCAACTAGGAGCTGGTGAGTGGTGTAACCTGATGCTGAATGCTGTTTGAAACTCTCTTACCCTATATTTGGATGATGAATATGCATTCATGTCCTAATTTATTCTTTTGTCTTTTTCAGTATGGAAATGCTCTGCGGTCCTGATGGGGAGCTCCCAGAAAAATTAAGGAACTTGGAACCTCGTCTTATTGAACATGTCAGTAATGAGATTATGGACAAGGATCCAAATGTTCGATGGAATGATATTGGTAAGATAAAGCTCAACTGTCTTCTGCATTTACAATTCTATACATATAGCTAAAGCTGTTCTGATTAAACTGTTGCCAATGTTTTAGCTGGCTTGGATCATGCTAAAAAGTGTGTGACGGAGATGGTTATATGGCCCCTGTTACGTCCCGACATTTTCAAAGGATGTCGTTCTCCTGGAAAGGGTCTTCTTCTCTTCGGTCCACCAGTAAGTATTGAATCTAAGGAGGGGCAGTAAAAGTTTTTCTGGCCAATGAACTATCTAATACCTGCACCTGTTTCAGGGAACAGGCAAAACAATGATTGGGAAAGCCATAGCTGGAGAGGCAAAAGCAACATTCTTCTACATCTCTGCCAGTTCATTGACGAGCAAATGGGTAAACGTTGATCTGTTTGCCTTGATTGTTAATTATTGTCTGCCATATCGTTTCTTTATTTTTTTTTCATCTAATTTGAATTATGTCGACCAATGTGGAACTACAGATCAAAGTCTATGATCATTGTAGTTTGTGAATTTGATCCTGATTTTCCTGCAAATGTTTAAATTATGGAGAAAGATGGTATTTATTGTACTGCTTCTTCTCAAGTCCCAACTTGTTAACCAGTTTTCTCTAATGTATATGTATGTATATTTATATCCTCAAAAACATACTTAGATTTGTATGTTTAACTGGTAACTGCAGATTGGTGAGGGTGAAAAGTTAGTTCGGGCCCTTTTTGGAGTAGCCAGTTGTCGGCAGCCAGCTGTAATTTTTGTTGACGAAATCGACTCACTTCTCTCACAGGTAAGACTTGCTCTAGCTCTTGAAGTTAAACTGGACATGGTATAAGCTGTCAGTATGTATGCTTTACAGGAAAAAATAAATCTCAGGGTATTGTATATTGGTTGACTGAATGAGCACCACAGTATCTCAGTCTATAAGTCCTTAATGCATTGAGCTGAGTTACGTCTGTGTGTTTGCAGCGTAAGTCAGAAGGTGAACATGAATCAAGTAGGCGACTCAAAACACAGTTTCTTATTGAAATGGAAGGCTTTGACAGTGGCAGTGAGCAAATTCTTCTAATAGGTGATTTGCTAAACCCCTTTAATCTCAGTTATCCTCTAATTTTAATGTTTTCTGTTTTATCATTTCTAGTTCAAGTTCTTTATCCTTTGATTCACTATCTTAACTCTGATTTCATTCTATCGTACAAATGTACATACATTTTCTAGGAGCAACAAATCGACCCCAAGAGCTTGATGAAGCAGCACGTAGGCGACTTACTAAGAGACTTTACATTCCGCTGCCTGCATCAGGTGCCAACTTAGCATGTTTGTTTTGACCCACATTGTTGCTATTGATTATGCGGCTAACCTGCTATTGATGTATTGAAGAAGCAAGAGCCTGGATAGTGGAGAATCTGCTGGAGAAGGATGGTCTATTCAAACTTTCAAGGGAAGATATTGATAACATATGCAAATTAACAGAAGGTACTGACCTCCTCCATTCAGTTGAGATCCAAAACTATTATAATTATCTATTGCATTTTCACAATCCGGAGTTTGTCGCATTGTTTTGCAGGGTACTCAGGATCAGACATGAAAAACTTAGTGAAGGATGCCTCTATGGGTCCTCTAAGAGAAGCTCTGAGACAAGGCATAGAAATAACAAATCTTAAGAAGGAGGATATGCGCCCGGTAACTTTTCAGGTAAAAAAACCACAGACTTACACAGCTCACTCAGCCTCCTTGTTATTTGTCCTGCATAATTATAATTTGGTTTTGTTTTATAGGATTTTGAGAGTGCATTACATGAGGTGAGGCCCTCTGTTTCCTTGAATGAGCTTGGTACCTATGATGATTGGAACAAGCAATTTGGAAGTTTGTCCCTTTAGGAATCAATCTGTTTTGTATATTGGTGAAACAAGGTGAGGAAAAAACAGGCATAATATGGACAATAATAGCATTTTTTGTTTTTTCTTTCACCAAAAACAGTAAATAGGCTAATATATAGTACTTTCTCTTAATAGAAACTTGGACCTATCCAACCGCACTAGATTCTCACCATTTCATCAATAGGAAAGTGGTCCATAATAAGGGATGGTTGATTTATACCGATTACAAGAGCTAGTATTTTTATGCTCATTTGTTTGCTTCCACTAAAGAAAGGACAGTGAGTCATGGGCATGTGAATTTTATCTTTCCAAACTCGAATCTACAATATTATTAATCTTGAAACAAAACTTTGACCTTGATACGTGTTTGCTCGAGCAGCTCACGATTTAAAATAATGTTTGACATTTGTGTTATTTGTGTCGGGATAGTTTTTAGGAGCTTTCTAAGATGTTTCTAGTGCTCATTTTATGTCACAATATATTGACATGTGAGATTACATATGTCGATTATCTCATATGTCGATTTTTCCTTAAAATGTGTGGTTATTCTTGCTCATAATAGGCTCGTGATTTATGCGAACTTTCTTAACATTTAAATGAGTGGCATTTGCTTAAGTAGGACTTCGGCAATTTCTTGTCGGATACCTAAGAAAAAAAGATAATGCAGATTGATTATGATTAGCGCACTAAAGACAGATACGTACAGAATTTTGTATATGATTTTTGTACATAATCATATTCTTGTGCTACACTAGAAATGAGGCATGTAAATAATAGCATGTTACACTGTCCAACAGCTGTTAAACTATTCAGAACCATTGACTCTCCTAGTTTAATCAGTTTCCCAGTCCTCTTCTCAGTTAGTCCCTCTCTTGCGGACCAGAACCTTCAACCCGCCGGCCATGTGGGCCGTCAGGCGCGGCACAAAAACTGGCTCGTCGGAGTAGACCGGTCTGATTTCGAACCGTCTGAGAATGGAAGCCATTACATATTTCATCTGAGTAAAAGCCATTTCCTTCCCAAGACAAACCCTTGGACCTGCTTGAAAAATCGGCAACTTGTATGGGCATACCTTTTTCAGCTCTGATCTCGTCTCCTTGTCCGGTTTGAGAAACCACCGGTCTGGCTTGAATTCCAGCCGGTCCTTCCCCCACAGCGACTCCATTCTTCCCATTCCGTAGGGAAAATAGGTCACTCTATCTCCGGCCCGGACATGAGTGCCATCCGGCAATAAGTCATGAACTTTGGCATGTTTTGAGTCCCAAGCCACAGGTGGAAAGAGCCTCATGGATTCGAAAAGGCATGCCTTTAATAATCTGAAATCCAATGACTCGAAATCCATCGTTCTTTGATTGTCTTCAATCTCTTTCACCAAATCTTCCTCTACAGTTTGATGGCGGGAAAGCAACCAGAAGAGCCACGTCATGGCTGCTGAAGTTGTGTCCCTCCCCGCCATTATAAAGCTTATTACCATGTCCCTTGTCACCTCGTCTTCATGTCCCGCCATTATTAACCGAGTTAGCAGATCTTGATCTTGATCTATACTAGTCCCGGAACTTTGATCATGATCAAGTTTCTGCCTCTTCGTCTCTATTATGTTCATGACATAGGCTTGTACTTCTTCCACCGCAGCTTTAAGTTTCTGCTCCGAACCAATCCCAAGCCACCTCTTGATCTTCCATATTATGAACACAGGCGCAGCCCCACGCATTGCACAGATCTCCGACGCCGTGTCGAAAGCCCTTGCGAGTTGTGGAACAGGCAAAGAGGGATCCAAAGAGCACCTCTCAACCCCCAAAAACACCTTGCAAATCACATTGAACGCGAATCTCCTCAGCAACTCCTGCAAGTCTACTACTTCTCCTTTCGTAGCTAGTGACTCCATCAATGGCAATAAGCCCTTTTCGACTTCTTCCTCCAAGCTGTTCATGATGTACTCACGCAAAGACTTCGTGCCGAACTCGTGGCTGGCTAACTTGCGCTGCGTGCGCCAAAGCTCGCCGTCCACATTGAATATTCCACATCCAAGAAAGTCTCCAAGGATTTCAGTGAAGGGTTTGCCTTTTGGGAAGTTGTTGAAATTGGTTTTCAGCATGTATTCGACATTTTCCTGGTTGGCTGTGACTATGGTACGTCGGGCGCCGAGCCGGCTCACGACGATGGTGCTGGTGGCCGAGTCCGCAAGGAGCTCGGTGTACCAGTCCAGTAGCCGGAAGCGGTTCTTGTAAAATGAGACTAAGCAACCAATGAGAGGATGGCTTGGAGGGCCGGAAAGCTCATAGGCTTCTCGCCGGAATTTACCAAAAATCACTTGCACCAGGAAGTAGAGAATCATTGAAAGGAAGACAAAGAATAGAGGGTGTGTGAAGAGCGACATGAATAATGCTTCCATCTTAACATGAACTGAAAAATGGGCAGAAGAGGGTGTTGGAAAGTCGACTTTATGTGCTTTCAACAAGTTGAGGCATACCGTCTTATAGGGTGTGAATTACTCTATTTCTTTATTTCATTTGCTACAGTTTACAGTGTGTGAACTGGATGTTTTTCTATTTGGTTGTTTTAATTCGTACGTATAAAATATGCATCTCAATAATAAAATTAAAACCAAGTACACACTACACAGTCGTCGGTGCACGTAAAACCAATCATGGACGAATTATTATATCCAGTTTTTCTGTTTTCTTCGAATCAGCTTGGTGAATATAATCTTATGAAATACTATGATTGTTTCTCTAGTTTGATTTTAAGGGTTTCCGTTGGGACAACCTCTCCCTCTCCTATAAAGGCATTTTCGGATTTAAAAGCGGTTGTTCTTATTAAAATTTCACAATTGAGATCCAGACAATCAGACAGTTGGTAGTTTATGATGCCTAACCTACTCCCTCAAGTGTAAGCTCATGTTTAATGCATTGGATGCCTACTATTTACATTTCAATTCAATTGATGTTGATCTGAGGATTCTTAAAGCGCAAATGTGACGCATATCAGCATATTAATTGAACAAAGTCCACTCCACCCAAGTCAAGCACTTCGGCCCTCAAATTAAAATCATCAAACAGAAGGTGTAGTTTGTGTGTTATATCATCAATAACATGTATGCATCCATGTCATGCAGAGCAAAATGGTGTCTAGAAAAGTTTAAAATGATTCATCCTTGTCATTTTGGTGAAGATCGAATAGTTAGTACAATCAACATTTGAAGATCATAATTAATTTTTCTATTATGTCGAATCACATTGGTGTTAGACAAATTTTTTTTATTTACACTAAAGTAATGCTAAGAGCATCTTTAGCATTGCTAGCCATTTTTGAGTCAAATTTTAGTCAAAGTAGCTAAAAAGTCATTTTGGCTAGCCACTTTAGAAATATGTCTGCATCAATGCTTTCTATTTTACCTAGTTTTAAATTTATATTATTTTTTAAATGAAAATCAAATAGTTTAAATGTATTTATACATTACATTAAGTAACTAAAAAAGAATGTTTTAAATTATAGAGAGTCTCATCTCGCTCTCTATATTTAGGAGTGAGATAGCTAAAAGTTATAATGGAAAGTCACTTAGGAGTCTGGTGTAGCTGGTAAAACAGATAAAAAACTAAACATGCTCTCCAAAATAGCTAAAGGATCGTCAAAATAGAGAGTTTACTAAAGATGCTCTAATAACCGAGCACAGAGCGTTGAATACTTCCCTAATACTGTACAAACATATCAAATCAACAATCACCCCAAAATATGGTGCACATTTTGTGCATTGCAAATTCGATCCTGGAAATTTCGAAGACCTTGCAGTCGAAGCTAGAATAATATCCCCAAAGTACAGTGTCTATCTGTAATAATGAGACGGAGGAAATCCAACGGCTGGGGCTTTCGCATCAAGTTATGAACAACTTCACGATGGGGTTAAGTTGTATTGTTGTAACACCTTTATCCAGCCAAGATTAGAGCTGTGAATATATGCAGACAATAATAATGGAGAGCGTGTGGACCAGAAAATGAAAGAGATGAATATGTCGGCTTCTTAGTTCTTGCCTAGCTAGCTGGATGTGATATATCCACCTCTTATCTCCCCAATTAGACATGTGTCTCTAGCCAAAAACTAAGATTTAAACGTGTATTTCTTATTTTCTGACAGAGACAAACACGTCGCCTTGGTTGGAGCCATCCTCCCAACTTGTTCTGAGCTTTGAACACCCGAGTGAATTCCAATTCAACAGCTATTTGTTTAGGGGGGCTGAAATTTGCACCCCCATAATTGCAAATTGCACACCATTTCATTTTTTTAATAATATTTTATCTCACATTTTTTACACTTCCTAAAATACCCTCAAAGTCATATTTTCCTTTTTTTTTTTTTTTTTTTGCCTTTTTGGGACTTCTCTCCCCCCCCCCCCCCCAAAACCACGACAATCTTCTCTCTTTGTTCTCCATGTACGAGCTCAAGTTGGGTTCCTCTTTCTAGCTGCGAGGTTAAAGAACAGAGACCCATCGGCGGCCTCGGAGATGTGAACAGAAAGCTTCTTGTAGCCTAGGGATCCGAGGGTGGCGTGGACAGCGTCGATTTAGGCGAATTCGACGTATCCAAGACCCAGACCCCATTTTACAATCCTCTGTGAATCTTCCGGCAGAGATCGGAAATTCAACCCAGGCCTGATTTTGGCATAAATCGGATTCGAAGTACCTTGAAGACGATCGATCTTGCAGAACCAGACCTGCTGACGTCAAGCATCAGAAGCTTCAAGCCGGAGCTTCAGAGATCGGAAAAACGCAGACCAGAGCGTCGGCAGGGACGACACCGGTCGAATTTCTTTCAAACTGTTCAAATTTCACAACTTGATTGAGATTCCAATGCTTCCTCCTCAAAAATTCAAAATCTTTCTCAACCTAACCCAGCACACCAAAACCCTTAAAATCTCAAATCTCTAGCCTTTCGCCAAAATTAAACGACTTCAAATCGCAAAAAAAAAAAATCCACCTTGCCATTAGCGCAGCCGAAACCTCCAGCCTCCGCACGATCATCATCGTAATTATGAGCATCGTTCTCCGTGTCCTCCAACGGCAGCTGTACCTGCGCGAGCATAAGATAATTGGGCTCCTTTTCCGAGGTGTGCATCCCCAATATCATCTTCTGCACCGAGTAGTCCTTCCCCGGCGGCACTTCCCGGTTCGGCAGCCACTCGACGGTGAGCGACGGCCACTCTAGGGCATGAGTTATGACTAGATCGTAGAGAAAGGGAGTGAGAGAGAGAGAGAGAGGACCCAAAAAGAAAAAAGAAAAAAAGAAGGAAAATCTGACCTTGAGGGCATTTTAGGAAGTGTAAAAAATGTGAGATGAAATATTATTAAAAAAATGAAAGGAGGTGCAATTTGCAATTATGGGCGTGCAAATTTCACTCTCCTTATTTTTTTATTCAAACAGGTGTCTATGGATGACAATCTGCTCCGCATAGTTGATATGGATGACGATCTCCTCCACAAAATAGGAATCTTTGCTTCTTCTGTAGCCGACAACACCTTATGGGCTCTTCCCGCCTTTTAAACAAAACGTGATGGAATCACCTTCACCGGAATATTCCACCGACCCACATCCACAAATACACTGTTGAGTCCATGAGTGGTTGATATTATATTCTCTGTTTGGTCCCGGATGAAATGTGAATAATTGAGACTTAGTTTATGACTTTATGTCTAATCATGTGTATTTTTTTGAGAGATGAATGAATGGATTAATTTTATAGTTAGAAATTTCATTTAGGAGGGTCAAAACATAAATGATTATTACAACGAAAAAAAATAATTTGATAACATAATTGTTCCATTTAAAATCTTTAAATAGTTGACTTATAACTTTATAAATTATCTTATTAAATTAATTTATTGGAGAATATTGATTGTGATTTCCTCTATATTAATAGAAATTGAAAAAGAAATGTATTAAACATTAAAACCGGAAAGTAAAAAGCTTAAAATTAAGCATTTAGGAGTGTCATTATGGTATTATATTATATTTTTATATAGAAAGTACAATTAATCAACAATAAAGATGAAAATATGAGAACCCTTCTCGCCCCCCTCTCTCTACGAGAATCCACCGAAGTCAAGGTCGTGGCCCTGGGAAATATTCCCACAAAGACTAAGCACCAATGGTTAATATCTTTCTGTTTTTGGAAGTGAGCCAAAATGGCTTACGGTTCACATTTTGGTGAAGAAAGAGGGAATCTAGCTATAAGAGCCAAAGATATCTCAGGCATTGTTTCTCTTATGGTTAGGGCTGGGCTCGGTTCGGTACCAGAGCCGCAGGCCCAAAACCATGTACCGTACCGACCTAGTTTGGTACATAAAATGGAGAACCAATACCGGCCACCTAAGTCGGTATACCAACTTATCGGTATACCGAGAGACTTGGTTGGTATCGGTTGGTTGGGCCTCCAACCGACTTGACTGATTGGGCCAAATTTCAATCATTTCACCTGTAATTTTAAAAAGCCCAGACCAATAAGTAAATGAAAAAATCAGAAAAATAAGTATATAACTCTCATTCATGATACATCAACTTCATTGCATCATTTCATCACTTAATTGTTCATACTTCATACTTTATACAAATTCAGAAATTCCAATTCATAGTTCATAAAATCACTTCACTGAAAAAGTTCATAAAAATGTACAATAATCTGAATAACTAACTTGAAAGTTCATGTGAAGAAACAAGGGAATTAAACAAAACATCAAATAGACAGTAGCAGTTGAACCAAAATTCTGCAATCTGCAATCTGCCAAACTGCAATGTTGCCAAACACATGAAATTTGGTGCTCAGCAATGAACCAAAAATCTAATAACACTTAAGAGAAGACTGCATCACTTATAAGTTATAATCTCGATTAGGTTTGAAGCAAGTCAAAGTGTCAAACAACTATTTTAACTTCACAAACATACAATAATTAAAACAAGCTAGTTAGAGATGGAATTAGACAACTGCATACCTTACAAGCACCTGTAGGCTGCTAGAGTGCTAGACATCAGTTTCAACAGAAGTGGTACTGTTAATTGATGATGCATCAATTCCCTGATTAAAAGCATTATCTGCAAAAGAACAAAAAAGAGGTTAATAACAATATTATGCTTGCTCAGTTATGAATAAGAAAATCCACATTTTCAGTGGCTTACCCCTCTCAAGTTCCTCCAAAGTGTGGTACATCTCAAGATCATCTTCAGTGGGATCTTTATAGAAGTTTGGGGGATCAGATTTTAACCAATCCGAAGTGCAAACAAGGGCTTCCACCATTTTTGGTGTCAATGAAGCTCTAAAAGGATCCACCACTCTTGATCCTAAACTGAATGCATTCTCCGAAGCCACTGTTGAGCATGGAATAGCAAAAATATCCTTTGCTAGCTTTGATAGGACTGGATAGGTTTGCTCATTGGCCTTCCACCACTTGTGAATTTCAAAATTCTTTGCGAAGAGGCTCACATACCTATCCGATAAATATTGATCAACTTCATTTCTTATGCATTGGGATTGCTCAGCCATCCTCTCCCTTGCTATTTGCCTGCTCACTTCATCAAGGTTCTCCAAGTCATCCCCATCCAATCCAAAATCTTCTGCAATGCTTTGTTCAGTTTGGTTGCTGCCTTCGCTGCCCTTATATTCATCATACATGTTCAGCAATATTTTCTTCAAGTCCCCTTGTATTGAGTTAATCGTTTCATAGCTTGCATGGACCTTTTCCATAGCTACTTTTGCCCACTGTAGCTTGTATCTTGGGTCAAGAACATTAGCTATCATGACTATCTTGTTCACCGATTCGAAGCTTCCCCAATATTTGTTGAACTTGGTCTTCATTGAAGTGGCAACCCTCTTTAAAACTTCATCTTCTGCATTCATGGCCTTGTCAATCTCAGTTTGCAAAGTTATCATTTCAACAAATAATATATTTGCTGTGATTTTTTTCCAAGCACTAAGCCGAACCGTAGCTTCATAAAACTTCTTCAAGAATAAGCAAAAGGCTTGTGCATTCCTCCAGTCCTCATTAGATGGGGGTCCAGCCCTACTGCCATTTTTGTCAGTTTCATCGAAATATGCTTTAAACTGACAATCTTCTTCAGCCATTCTTCCAAACACAGTCTCATACTTGAGTGCAGCTTCAAGCATGAGATATGTGCTATTCCATCTTGTGATTACATCTAATGGAACATTGGCATTTGCCCTGCATTGTTCCAAAACAGCAAACTCCCTGAACTTGTCAAGTCTTTGCGATGAACTCCTAACATACTTAGCACAGTTCCATATAGCAGCAATCCCAGCTTCTAACTCCTTCAAACCATCCTTAACTATTAAATTTATGATGTGGCATGCACATCTTAAATGTAAAAACTGTCCCCCAAACATCAAAGTCTTGTAACCCCTCAACCTTCTCATCATGTATGCCACAGCTACATCATTAGCGCTAGCATTGTCTACCGTGATGGTAAACACTTTAGTGATCTCCCACTGCCTCAAACACTGCTCTACTACCCTTCCAATCTCCTCTCCCTTATGACTAGTAATTGTACAAAAGTTTATGATCCTTTTGTGCAATTTCCAGTCACTGTCCATAAAATGGGCAGTTAACACCAAGTAATTTATATTCTGGATCGATGTCCAAGTGTCGGTGGTAATTGAGATCCTTGTCTCATTTGCCCTTAATTGACTCAACAATACAGCCTTTTCAAAATTAAACCTATCTAAGACACCCTTAGCAACCTGCTTTCTGTTCATTCCTGGACAAGATGGCTCCAATTCTTTACAGAAAGCTTGAAATCCTTCTTTCTCTACATGCCTAAAAGGAAGTTCATCCTTGATAATCATATCTATGCACCTATCATCACACCTCTTCCGGTTATACTTATGGTATGTTGGAGCTCCACTCACATTATCCTTATTCAACTTAGCCTGCTTGGGATCAGATTCTCCGTTTAATGGATGAGTGCCACATTTCCTAGTATGTGACCACATTGAGCTTGTCCCATTTTTTTTAGTATCACACAAGACTTTCTCATTACAATAGTTACAAGTGCACCAACATGTATCTATTTGGTCTGAGTTCGGGAGTTTGCATCTAGTAAAATGTGCCCAAAGAGGACTTTTGTTAGCAGGTTCTTTTCTTTTCTGCCCAATTACAGCAGGGGGTTGTATGTTGTCACTGCCAGGTTCAGATTCAACACCAGAACCTGAACCTAAAGCAGAAGGTGGGAGTGTTTGAGTGGGTGGTCCTAAAGGGGACTGCCCTAAAGCTGCAGTAGACTCTATATGCATGGCAGAACTAATAGAAGGGCTTGAGCTACTTGTTTGACTCAGATTTCCACTTTGTGTACCCATAGCTACAGAAAAAGAAAGAAAACAAAAACCATAAATTAACAAAACCCAACAACAGTTCACACATCACAAGTTCACATAGCATCAAAGCTTCACAAATTTGTTCACTAATTGGTCTAATTCAACAAAAATGTCAAAAACAGTTCCATAGTTTGGTACATAAACTGACCTCTTGCTCCAAACGTTTGCTCCAATGCTCCTATTCTGCTCGAGCTTGAAGCCTTCAATGCTTGAGATTGGAAAATAAATTGAGTAAGAGACACATAAAAAAATAATAATAATAAAAAACATATTGGAACAAAAAATAACACAAAAGACTTGTCATTGACTGATTTCTGATTACAGAATGTCAGAATTCCCTCAATTCAGTCAATTCACATCAACAAGATGCAAAGATAAAAAGAACCAAAACTAAGGAAGTATCCTTAGTTTGACTAACCTTCGATCAATGATGATGGAAGCATGAACTGTTAAGTTTGAAAATGCCTGATTAATAGTACGAAACATTACAAATTAAAACTAGACCACATAACTATACCACATAATCATTACATTACAACCTAATCAAACATTACATTAAAACTGGACCAAAAAAATGCAACCTAATCAAACATTCAAACAAAAATAAGAGCTCTATATCAGTATATCAACATTCAATCTCTATAATGACAAAAACAATCAATTATCAAACAAAGTTACAAAGTCACAGACTGAACCTCACCTCTATAATAATTATGAGCTTTTAGCTTTCCAAATCTCTAAAATACGGATTTAGATCGATCCGATCCGTTAATGATCCGGCCCGTTTTTGTAATAATAAAATATTATTTTTTTATTAATATATTATTTTTAAAAATATATATATAATATAAAATATAAAGAATTTCTAATACAAATTTTTTGCAGAAATCTAAGGGACAGTCCATCACCCAAGATTCCAAGAAGCATTAAGAATTTTGATAATGTAATTCTACTTTTGGTGATACTTTTTATGTTGTTTTAATATTTTATTAATATCTTATGAGATATCATGATATAAATTTAATATTACTATTTAAAATTTTAAAATATTTGAAATTATAAACGGGTCGGATTAGCGGATCGGGTATTCGTTAATCCGGCGGATACAGATTTGGATCGAGCTATCAATGATCCGCCGGGTTAACGGAGCGGGTTTGGATCGAATTTTTTTTTAAGTAAACGGGTTTGGATTTAGGTCGATCCGGTCCATTTACAGGTCTACATGATATCCAAAAGCAAAGACCCAAACAAAAAACAAAGCCCAGAATTAGTTAATCACCAAAACGTGAAAACCTAGAACATCACATAATTGAGAGACCCTGCAGAGATCAATTCAAACAAAAAAAATAAAGTAATGGGTTCAGAACTCACAGCAACAGAGATCGATCCACTTGAAAGAGACCGATTCGATTTCAGTTGAGATTAGTGGCAACAGAGATCGAATCCACTTGAGATTCAACATCAGCAAGCAAGATGCAAAACAACAAAAACATTAGAAATCACTCAACTTAGAACATGAATTGAATGAATCCAAGAGCAGATGATTCACTAACTAAAATTAAAACAAAAATTAACCAAAAGGGAAGACTCACCGGCCGTAGACGAGAGGTGGATAGTTTCTGTGTTTGATTCTTGGATAGTTTGGGCTTCGAAGGAGAGATCGAGTCAACGAGAGGTGGAGAGGGTTTGAGTCTGAGAGAGACTCGATAGTGAGGCTGTGAGGGACTGAATGATCTTTCTGAATCCACCCTTAGGGTTTGGTAAGTTTTAGTTTAATCCAACGGTTATAATTTAATATGCAATAAAACTATTAATAATCAACGGTTCAGATCAATAGATATAAAAAATATATAAATAAATAAATAATATATATTATATACGGTTCGGTACGGTATATCGTATTTTTTAAAAAATCAGTACCAATACCGTACCGTCATCTGTATCTCGATTCGGTAATACCGTACCAATAGTTCGGCTACCGAAAACGTCAGCTACCGACTTCTTTGGCTCGGCTCGAACACGGCTGGCCGGTTTGACTCGGCTGAAAATGCCAGCCCTACTTATGGTTGCGGAATTGCAGATAGTAACAAGAAGTCAAGAACCCTACTGTTGTTTAGTGGTGGTTTCAAATCACACTCGCCCACAGGAGGAGTCAGAACATGTGCTAATCAATCAGGTAAGGTTAACTTATATTAGTAGGGTTATGGCAGACAGGTAAAGCCAGAGAGAAAAACAAAAGGATTAGAAAGAAGAAGAAGAAGAATGCAGACAGGACAGGACAGGCTTAGGTGCTCGAAAGTACTGGAAGAGAGCGATGGAGGAATGAGAGTGGTTCATCCAAACTTTGCTGATGTAATATTTTCTCATATATATCATATGCGAAATTTATTATTGATGGAGAAAATGCTTTCTTCCTTGGTGATCATAACTGCTCAATAGTTAAATTGACTCCTTGCTTTGTTCACACACTCGAGTCTATCCCTACTTATCTCTCTTTACCCCGAAAGAAAGGTTATAAACTTATAATAAGACCTTCCAAGACTTCAAGTTGAAACCTTTCGCAACACTTGGTCTTTTTTATTTCAAGAAAAAAACAACAAAGAAAACCTTTAGGAGTGACTGAAAAAGACTCAAAACACAACAGACTTCTTTAGTATTGCTCTTTGTACTTGTTACAGTATCTCAGTATCTAGATGACCGCGCGAAATAATCCTACTTTTCGAAAACGTTTTCAGAGATCCTTTGCCAATTATGTTCCTGCATGCTTTGTTTTCTACTACAAAAATTATAATCCTACTTCTATTAGGAAAAAAATCCATTAAAGAAGTGATTAAATGGCATCCCTCTAAAAAGAATTATATTAAGCTTAATTTTGATGGATCAGTTAAAATGAATTGTTATAGTGCTGGTGGCTTTAATTATCTTCAGGAATGAAAATGGAGACCCCATTTTAGCTGCCTCTAAAAACTTGGGAAGCTCTGATGTTCTCACTACGTACTAAAGCTCTAGCCCTAAGAGTTGGACTACGTACGAAAGTGTTGCTAGATAGTATCATGCCATCATGGGATCCATTAATCCCCCTTGGAGGATCAAATTCACTGTCCAAGACATTGTCCTTAGCAAGGAAGCTGAATTCAGTTACTTTAAAGTATATCAAAAGAGAAGTAAATTTTTTAGCGGATGCTATTGAGGATATGCCACAGCTCTTCGATCGGCTTAAGTATGGAGAAACTCACTTCCTCTCTCTGCTGCAGATGCCTTCCATTTTGATAATCTAGCTTAAGACCTGATACAGTTGCACACGATATGATACATGACATGAACACAAATGAAATTAGAAGGTTTTGGTTTGAGGTTTATTGATTTGGTTTCATATAAAGTTACCACGATAAGAACACAAATTTTAATGGTTCGGTATAGTGTTAATCAGTTAATACCATAAGAATCATTAGCATAAGAGTATTCTTGTAAATTTTGAGTTTCTCTATCTAACATACATTAGAAATCCCGATGCATCTCTTTAATTCATTGGATCCCTTTTCTCAATCTTCATGACAACAACTTCAACTATCAACTTTAAAAAAAATATATATATATATATATATATTTAGTAAAATTATAAGATGTTGTAAGTAAAATTTAGTTATTTTCTCAACAGGTCTTAATAGGTTTAAACTTTAAACGGTTAACACGAAATCAAATTATTCGGTTTTAGTTTTTACATCCTCCAAACATTAACTTAACAGTTTGTTATTGTGTTTCACGATTAATACATGAAACAAACTTATACGACACGACACGGTGTTTTACAAGGTCACAAGTTGAATTAAAGGGTTTTCTTTGTAATTGTATTTCTCAATAATAAAAAAACAACCTATTTCTCAAACAGGATTTCGGGGCTGATTTTGTGCAATGGGAAAGGCGGAAAGCTATTTTTAAAGTCACAAGGTATAATAGCAACTTAAACATAATCACCAACTAAATATTCGAGGCAAATACTCTTCAACAACCCTCTTAAAAGTCTTAACATCCTTAGCACACTAATAAACATTTTATTACTCGCACATGGAAAATATAAGGGCGCTAGTCAATGTATTCCAAAGAGAAAGCAGCAGCAGCAGCCATCAGATTACAACTTTCAGGTATTTAACGCATTATTTTTCTTTAGTCTTTCTCGTGTTGTTTTGATCTACAAATTTGAGTGGCCAACTCGAACTTGTACTCTATGCCATGAAGTGTTCAGTATCCCTCTCAAGTTCCAAATGTCCTCCACTTTTTCAGGTTGTACATTTGCTGCTGAATCCACCTGCACATCAAAGATGTCGAGGACCATGAGACTTGAGCATATACTATTCAGTGTAAATGACTAAAATTTTATACACATTATGAATGCAGGTAAAAAGAAAAATCTGTCATTGAATGGGTATAGAATACAGCAGATATGATCACAGGATATACAGTATTGAGTCATAACATGTCGATGAAGCAGGTAACAAGGATAAGAAGTTTCACAAGTTCAAACACGTGGTCAGAACTTGAATCTTCTAGTGCTAGAAGTCTACCAAAAGGTCATGCACAGTTTTTTGGCAACTCAACCAGAAAAACCAGTAGTTTTGCAGACCAATGCACAAGCATGTGTCAGAATTTTGAAACATGTGATTAATATCTATTGTATAGCTTCACGGATGTAAAAAATGTACCTTCATATTCATATGAATTACATTCAGGCATATATAATAAATGGCCATCCAAGAAAGTCAGCTTTTGGTTTGTCAATAATATATCATTCGGAAGTCAAGCACAAGCACATAAGCTTATCCAGGAAGGAAAATTAAATAATCAAGCATCTCGTAGATCAAACAGATAATGGTGCATGATACACGATAGGAGGGGTAAAATAGTTAAATAACATAGGAGAATGCTTCTAAACACTGCTCCTATGGTTGTACTAATTCTTTAAACCAGCATTCATATTGACTGGGTTATGGGTCATACAGGTTGTGTCATTAGATCCCCCGGTAGCCAATGATAAATTCAAAATTACAAAAATCTTCACCACAAACTTTAGGTAAAGTTAGTTGAAAACAAGGGCCTTCTGGGTGAAAGGTCTTCTGAGCCAAGAGTCCAACCACTGGTCAAACTGGCCAAACCCTTCAAATGATAAGGGTTTTACAGAAATGGGTTAGTTGATAGTCCAGGTGTATATATAAAGTTGAGTCCAAACATTATGAACTTTGTAAGCTACAACTGTAACTTCTGATATGGGCTATTTTAGATGGTAAGCATCCTATTCACAAATTTGATGTCGAGGATTAGATATGAATTGGTGCATGTAAACTTCCTAATTCTAGGAAATTGTATCATTGTAAATAATATGTTATCAGAATCAACGAAACATACTGCTTTTGCAACAATTTGAGTGCTCTGTTGGACATCAACCATGGCCTCAAAAAGTACCCATGCCCATTTATCACTGCATGCGGCCTCTGCAATATATGGGATGCCAGTTTTCTGATGTCTAGATGCTTCTACCCAGGTATTGCCACCATCAACAGACACATCAACTCTCTCGATGCCACGACCACCTCCTGATGCTGCATAACCACTGACTTTTACCTGTACAACCCATATTCAGAAAGGATTAAAACCAACAAGACCATTGCAAACCCAGTTCCCCACCATATCAGGTACTGTGGCAGCAAATCAATAGTGTTGAACATGATCAAGAAGGGAAGTGTGCAATGCATAAGGACTACGAAAAAAACAACCAATTACCAAGGTTGCAGGATAAAAGAATGAAGGGGAAAACTGAGTATTTTGAACCTTCACAGTTTTGCAGGCTGAAGGGAAGTGTGCAATGCATAAGGACTATGAAAAAAACAACCAATTACCATGGTTGCAGGATAAAAGAATGAAGGGGAAAACTGAGTATTTTGAACCTTCACAGTTTTGCAGGCAGTTCAAAAGCTGTTTAGCAATATAAGTAATCAAATACCTATGCTATGAGAAGGTAAAGACACTTGAGAGCTTTGACCTTTACCATGCATGCTGAAAGAGACTTATTGAATTGGAATATGAAGCTAAAACAGCAGCAATTCAGGTCTTTGTACATGCCATAATGTAAAGTAAACAATAGACATATTCAATTGCATAAAGAGATGAAAAATATTGCAGTTTGCAAACAGAACTAACCTTTCCAGGCTTTATTGCATTCACATCCTCTAAAGAACAAATTACACACTGTCAATCAGCAATATCTTATGTCAGCCAAATAAAACAGACTGTAATTGAGAAAATTCATGGCAATTCCGCAAAAGGTGAGATCGGCTTTCCATACCTGAACAGGAAAATCCATTTGTGGCCTCCTGGTGGACCAATTAATGTTATCCCAGTTTACTGAAGGTGGAAACATTTTGTAGTCCTTTTGCATAAAGAAGCCCTGCAAGGTTGTCAGGTAAGTTTGAATCATACAAATATCTGTGATATGATAGAAAAAAAGATTACTATGAATAATAAACCGAAGAATCCATTTCCAACCTGACATTCCTCTGCAATGACATTAATAGAATCAAGCCATTTAACAGAACGGGCACCTATAACACCAGGTACAACTCCACGCAATGGATACCCATGATCCCTGTTTAGGGTCTTCATAAGAGAATATAAAACAAAACCCAATGTGAGACTGATATACTGATGCCATGTGCCAAAAAATTGATCACTAGAGGATCTACCAGGCAGAAATTAAAAGGAGACAAAGTAAAAAATTACAAGGCCGACCAAAATGCAACAGGTACATAACCAAATCCTTATGCAATAAACCAGAAACATGTGATTGATAAGCAATGCTGAACAAATGGCATAACTGTAGGATTCAACTTACCTCTCCATTCATCTCATAAGCAAGTAAAACATCTGCTTCTGGGTTTGTGGCCTGAATCAATGGAATTGATGCCTTGTAGGGGCCTCCATTCTCCTCCTATAAGATGTAATCATTGCTCTAACTATTAGAATGAATTAGAATGAAAAAATGATTTCTTTTTGCTAACGTAAAATCTCTTTATCTACCAAAAAACATCTAAAAACCAAAGAAATGACTTCAGATATTAAGTATCCAAGCTTGTACCTTACACCTATCAACGCTCACAAACTCGACATGTTTTCCACCAGATTTAGTTGCGCCTGTCAACTTTGGTATTCCCACAAGTTCAAGCACATCAGCCAATTTCGCACCACCCCATACAGCTGTAATGAGCTTGAAGACAATTTATAACAGTTAACACCTATACTAGCGAAAAGTTCTCTGACAAGACAAATGATAGATAACAGATATTCATGCAGATATAATCTAGTTGGGAAATCAAAGACCACCGTTACATAAATGCTTGATGCTAAGTTTGTGAGAAAAAGAGAACAGTAAAAATTCGTCGATGAAACAATGAAAGAGCAACAAACCATTTCCTATAGCAGAAACATCCCACCCTACTCCCTTGACAGTCCGAGTTTGGCTCATAGCTGTCCTCCTATTACCTGCACACTGATTAATCCACACCAATCAAATCCCACCGCAGTCGAATAACACAATAAATTTCTTCAAAACCAAATGCATAACAGTAAGATACCTGCAATGTAGCAGTGACATTATACTTTGGAAGCGCCCTGTGATCACACAAGAACTCAATTCCTTTACACTAAGAACATATTGATTAACAAAAATCACATCAACTATTGCACACAACTCACTTGATATCATTCAAAAACAGCTGCTTCGGATTTTCGATCAATCCGGTTATGGAAACAGAGTAGCTAAAATTTGCAGAACAAGTTAGTAACACTGCATATGGAAGATTTTGAAAGCTGTTGATTGATTAGGTTTAGGGATTTAGAGACCTGTGGATGTCATCGACTACTGGAATAGGACCGTGGTTTCTCTTGTAGAAGAACTCCACCGGAGTGACGTAAGCGGCGCCGAGAGCTGAGCGCGGTGGCTCGGCGTTGAAAGGCTCCTGTGATTCAAAGATTGAATTTCAGGAACGATTTTTTCAGAGATAAGAATCAAAGAGACTGAACTGAAGAAGAAGAATAAGAAGGATATGAGAGAAGACTGACCTTGGCATTGATTTTGAGGCTCGGATGTCGAGGCGGCTCCCGCGAGTAATCTGAAGGACCAGTGACGCCGGGCATTTTCGACTTTTCCGACGAGTTTTCCGATTGCCAAAGAGAGAGACAAAAGAGTTGTGAACTAGTGATGCGGTCGAAGAGGACTTAAGCTCATTGGGGCTAACGAGTGACAGGTGGCGGTGGCGTACTTGTTTGGACTGTTGCGGGTGGCGGAGGTCCGAATTGGGTCTCAAATAGTCCAAAAACCCGAATTTTATAATGGCGCGGAACCGGGTTTGAAACCGGAGGCGCCCTTTGTTTCCCAGATCAATTGTACATATTATTGCTGCAAATGCCTTCATCATACTTATGGTAATGGAGCGAGGTGAGGGTTATCGAAACTTCTACTCTAGTGTACATGATTTATTAATGGCTCAAAGTCGGACCATCAACAGTCTTCACACACCATCAAATCATGCACGCATGTATAAGTAGAAATTTCGGAGTATTATATGGTCTATGCTTATGGATGGTGGTTATCAAAACAGTAGACAGCATGTCGTGTTCAACTACAAGTTGATGTCGTGTTATCAACTAAAATGTACACTAGGCTGTTGGCTTTGGCATTGATGGAGGATTGGGAAAATGGAAAACAGGTGATGGTTAATGTGCTGAAGCATAATGTCATGAACAAAGGTGGTGTTTAGAAAGGAGAAGGAAAGCCATGGTGGAACTGGAAGATGAGAACCTGTGGAGGCCTTGTGTAGATCATTTATGTAATTTTTCAACAAAATTGAAAATCGTTAAGACATTCATAATCGTGATTTATCAGTTATGAACATGAACGGTTCATGAAATTTGATTTGTCCATTGATTTGATCTAGTTCGGTACCTTAACAATTAGCAATTTGGATGAAAATTTTCAGAAGTGATCTACTCATGCATACATAAACATCTAACGATTGATTTGCCGTAATGTAATCGAAAAGCCAAACCGTTGATTAGACAGTTCTCAGAAGTACTACTTGCATAATCGGAAGAAATAACAAAATCTACTTGCAATTTAACATATGACACTCTCAGAGCATTACACCAAATGCACACAAATTTTATATCATGTTGTAAAGCATAATCCCCTAGATAGTGAATAACCTGACTCGGAGTCACGATGACAGATGTGCCAATATTCTCATTGAACGTGGGTTCTACTGCAATGATACCTGCAACGCCAAGAAAACAATGGATAAAAGAGGATTCTTAATGAGCTGGAGCAGAATTAATAGGAAACCAAAGGAAGTAGAGCAAAATGTTTGACCTGGATGCTAGGAATGGTGGAGGCGATGCTTTGCTCTAACTCCACCAAATATTCTACGGGAATTAGGGTTTTAGTTATACTTTCAGGATCGGCGGAAAGAGCTTGTGATGAGGGATGACATAACCGAGTAGATACACTGCCCGATGAATTTCATCGTCCCTATAACAAATGTAATTCACATTAGGCGGCGCAACAGCAATGCCAATCATTTTTTGAATTGTTTTATTTCTTGCCATCACAACTCTTCCTCCCCCAAATTTTTCATTCACTACCTTCCGGATAATTTTAAGTCCATCAGGCGGATCGGCAGCAAAGCTAATCATTTTTCGAATTGTTTTATCTCTTGCCATCACAACTATTCCTCCCCCAGATCTTTCATTCACCACCTTCCGGATAATTTTTAGTTCATCCTTATCCACCCTATACGGATTAAACAATACCACACAAGTGCATGGATCCCAGAAATCTTGAATAACATATTGTAGTTCCCTCTCATCCAGGTCCACAAGATATTCCAAGGGAATTAGGGTTTTAGTTATACTTTCTGGAGCAGGCAGAAAGAGCTTATAATGAGGGATGACATAACCGAGTAGATACATTGCCTTGACAGACACAAATCGAAGTAACAAGCTGAGCATTAGATATTCTATGGGAATTAGAGTTTTAGTTATACTTTCTGGAGAAGGCAAAAAGAGCTTGTGATGAGGGATGACATAATTGAGTAGATACATTGCCTTGACAGACACAAGTCGAAGTAACAAGCTGAGCATGCGAGTGTCACCATTCTAGACGAATATAAGTCCACATTCACCCTAGAAAAATAAATACAATCATTCGCAGAAAAAATAAATAAAACAATAGAAATTCCAAAAATAAAAATAGAATACATACAGATACATAGTAGAGTAGTCGCAAAATATTGCAATGAATTTCATCATCTCTAGGAAAAATAATTTCATCGTTCCTAAGAAAAATGTAATTCACATCAGGCGGCGCAGCAACAAAGCCAATCATTTTTCAAATTGTTTTATTTCTTGCCATCACATCTCTTCCTCCCCCAGATCTTTCATTCACTACCTTCCGGATAATTTTAAGTCCATCAGGTGGCGCGGCAGCAAAGCTAATCATTTTTTGAATGTTTTATTTCTTGCCATCACAACTTTTCCTCTCCCAGATCTTTCATTCACTACCTTCCGGATAATTTTAAGTTCATCCTTATCCACCTTATATGGATTAAACAACATCATACAAGTGCATGGATCCCAGAAACCTTGAATAACATATTGTAGTTCCCTCCCATCCAGGCCTCTAAGTCTCTAAATAATTTGGATTAGTGTCAATAGAAAAGGCAGGGGTGAGTCTTCATAGGCCACAAGCCAATTTCAGTACATCAAAATGCTGCAAGCACTTCTCATACCAATCGAGCTATGCATGCGACAGATCGTTCTGATACCGATATCATTCCATTGTGGATGACATGCGAAAGAATATTATGAATGTGAATACACTATACAACAAAAGGAATATACTATACAAAATGAGTTCATCAGGGAAGTACCAAGTATTATAAACAACCTAATTCTATGTTCACTGTAAGAGGAGTATTACTATCACTTATACAAACTACATCTCTTGTACTGCAAAAGATTGACAAGCCAAAGTACTCAACTTACAACTTATGACTCCATCTGCATACTCAATCTGCAGACTTTAGTTACAGCAAGACTTTGTGCATTAGACGCTAGGCAAAAAATCCTCTTTATTTCCCAAGCTCCCTGCTGGCTGCTGCTATTTGAGGCTTCATAAATGAAACATAAAAGGAGTTTTACTAGAACATCTTTGTAACCATAAGTATAGAATTCTATGAAAACATTAATGAAAAGGCAAAAGGATGTTTCCACATTCTAGTAATTAGACCAAGGAGCTACACTTAAAAACTAAGTGGAGAAAAGAGGTGACACCTTTTCACACTGCTTTGGATCTTACTCTATCTTCCAGGTGTTGTTAAAATTTTTGATCCGGCAGTGATCTGTGTTGCTCGTTTTAGAAGAGTTCTGTACTCTTGACTTCTTGACCATGTATCAATTTCACGAGCTCGTAGTACCGGCAAAGGATGTGAAAGTTGCCTCGTTTGTGCATTTCTGCACGTTATAAGTTAAGCCAATGAATTCTAAGATGTCCATTACCAACCTTTGGTGTTACGTACATGTGTTGTTTCTTACCTTATATACCAGCCTACAGGGCTTGAAGAAGCTTTGTCATAAGAGCGAGCTTGTTCCAAAAATGCATCCACATTTAGTTGATCAGCCATAGATGGGCATCCACCAGCTAGTTTCATCAACACAGAGACGACCACCTCTTGTGGGCACATCAAATGGGTATCAGGCAATCAACATAACTTGATGTGCAATAGCAAGTATAGGTAAGCTATAGCTTCTGGAAGTTGTTTACCTTTGGGTCTTGAGCAACAAGAAGGGCTGCACGATCACAGGTTAGCTCTGCTGCTCGGAGCCAACGAAATAACTGCTCTTCTAAACTCTGAGCAATCATGCCACCAAGCCCTATGAATAACAAAAATATTCAAACATACAGTCTGATTAGTAATTTCCGGAACCTATCAAAGTGACCCTATTAAGTAACTCTCCATCAATGCATTCTAGGCATCAGGCAGACTATTTAAAAGGGGCATCATTAGACCTATAGATATCGTCGGGAAGACTGTTGGGCAATGCAAACCGTTATGGTCAACTATGACTATGAGTCTAATAGTCTATGACAACAAACATACCATGGGCTTCAAACTCAATTAACACTGAAATATAACTGAAGTAGCCAAATTACTTCAAATAAGCTTACAAGTATCAAACACCTACCAGGTATGGTATAAGCTCCAAGGGTAAGGATATTTGCAAATGTAAGCCACACACCATGGTCGCATTTCAAGTGACCCAACTCATGAGCCAAAACAGCCTAGTTTTAAGATAAACAACAGAAGTTAGTCAATTTTTAAAATAAAAAAAATAATAAAAAAAGGACAGAAGTTAGTCATTTGAAAGAGAACACTGCTACAAAATTTAACAAGCATAAAATCAGTTTCACACTATATTACGAATGAAGTTGCATATTAAAGTGAACTTCCAAAAACAAAATTGATCACCAGAAAATCTTGGCTGGGAAGTTACAAAATATGGATAACAATTCAGGATATAAGGTAAACTTTAAGATCAAAGAGATTAACGACCTGCAACTCTTCTCGTGTCAAAAGCTCCACTAGACTAGTATGGATAACAACAAATGGCTTTTTACCACTTATTGCTAAAGTGTATGCATTTGGTACAGGACTTTGACGAACATATAGATCAGGAGCATCAATGTTGAGTATGTCCGCGGCTTCAACCATCAATTTATGTAGATCAGAAAGCTGATAAAACAAAAACAATTCAAAGAGTTACATTAGCAGATAGGGTCAAGTATAATACTCCATCTAGACTTCCAATAACAGAAGCTGAGAGAACGTATTGTGCTAGCTTAGCCACCTAATTAACACAGATACTATTAGAATTTACTCAATTTAGATAATGAAACAATTGAATGTTAACATAACACTTAGTTTTGATGTTCCAATCATAGGAAAAACGTCTTCTTATCAAATCGAATGTAATAAACAATATCCACCAGATGATCAATAAACAAGCTTTCCACTCGCAACTCTCGCACTATACAATACTCTTAGAAACGATCCAACCATATTCAAAAGATGTTCCATTATATTGTGGTCTACTATACTCTGGACGTCTGCAATTGACTAACCTGATTTTCCGAAACAAGAAGGGACGTTCCGATATTCTCAAGAAGCATCACTTGCTCCGTAACAGATCCTGCAATAGTAATCTAAATCAAATTGAGAAAAATAAAGTCTTTGACAATAAGCACATTCTTGTACAAGTTCAACCCATCACAAATTAGAGTCCTCTTACCTAGTAGAACCTTTCCAACTTCAGTTAGTCCTGGAATCGCTCTCAAAATCAACGTGTTCTGCATAATAACCACACCAAAAGCTAATTCACATCTAGCTAATCAACCTAATTCTACTCAAAACCAAACAGTAACAACAGAAATTAACCGAAGTGAACAAAAATAACCGCACCTGTTTATCGAGAGGGTGGCGGAAGTCATCGGCGTCGAGGTTGCGGAAGACGACGGAGGAAGCTCTGCAACTCACGGCGAACCTGACACAGCGAAATTTGCTGACGGTGGCGAATTGAAAGGTAGGTGAAGCAAGCCTGAAGTGATCTGAAGCTGTGGAGATGAAGCTGAGAGAGGTAGGGTTGTGGTTGAGGGAGAGAGAAGATAAGGGAACGGAAGCCATGGAAATGGAGTGACGGAGTTACAGAGCAGAGAGGCGTGTGCTTTCGGGTTTAAAGCCGTTAAGCGTTTGTACGTTTGTGTCCACAGCCGTTCTTATGGTAGACGTTTGGCGCCATTTCGCTTTCCGTTGACCGGCGAACGTGATTTTAAGGCCCAAAAGGCAAAAGGTATGATATTTGAGTTAACATGTTGGACTTTTGGGTTGTTATTAGGAATTGGGCCGGATGTTAAACAATGAAGGGGTGGTTTTTGGTTCAGTCCAAGTGAGTTGTTATTGGGCCGGATAAACACATCCTGGCTTGTGTTTGTCGAGCTTGAGTCAGAATCGAGTTCGAGCTCGTGTTATGGGACGGTTTGCGAAATATGTTTGTCATATGCTTGAAGCCCCAAACATTGGACAGCATAAAAATGTTTCTATCCCAACTTATTTGTCGGACGCTTAGACCTAGTTGGCAAGGGCGGACTTGAGGTGTAAACCCACACAAGTTCAATCCCCGATACTAACAATCTCTCATTTGGTGGGAAATCTAGAAAATGTCCTGCATAATTCCATACCAATGGGCTGGGCTGGGACACTAGCCAGTTTCGTAAGTCCTGTTAGGTTGAGGTCGTAGGTTTGCCCTAACCCTGGTAGTGTAGGGAAGCCTCCCTCTTACCTAAACTTTTCCTGACACAAAATTTCAGAATAGGCTCAATAGCTTCAGCAAAAAAAACTATATAGTTTTGTGATCTGCGTAGTTCAGCAGCTACTATTGCATCTAATAAACAAATAATCAATTAAAAATTTGCTTTGTTGAATGCAGCTAATCAATAACGCTCTGACTAAATTCTTTGCTGACGAGTGACGATGCAACATTTTCTATTTTCTTTTTGAGTTTCTATTCTCTATGAGAAAAAATAAAAGGAATTTTCTACATTTACGACTTGTTAAAGCTTAATGTATTAATTGAACTTAAACCTACAAGTACAATTTTGGTTGCTAGTATCATCTCAATAATAAGTACAATATATGGCCTACAATAAGGGTAGATGCGTATCATGACTAGAAGGGATATTACCGAAACCATAACACAAGGAGAGTTTTTCTCTCTTCCATTAACATCGTCACCACGACCTTCGCCACCTCTATTGCCCTAGCAGTGGGTGGTGGAGCACCCGATCTCGACAAGAACGGTGGAATGCCTATTCGGAAGTGTTCCAAATCCTATTTTCTTGGTAAGTCATTGGCATGCTGTCCCTCTGAGGAGCTTGAGAACTTCACACTAATCGCATCTTTGGGAGGTTTCTTCCAAGACCATATATGTTCAGGAAGGGAGTGGTTTGCATTCTCTTATGTCATGATGTTTCTAAACCTATTATGGAACCTTTTTTTTTTTTTTTTTTCTTCCTCATAATTTCTTCTATATCATGTATTTAATATATAGTGTTACCTTCTTATGTTAAAACTAGCCGAATCAATATTCTTGTCACATGCTTATTATTAGGGACTGAAATTTAGCTCTGAATGACTCCAGTCATATTCTGAAATGACCAACTTCAAGTTCGAGCTCAAGTTAGTCCCATACACGGGTCAGCGGAGCGAGTGTAAAAGCATTTTTGGAACTGCCCCAACGGAACAAAAAAAGCTAACAAAGAGCAGTTGAGCCTAGGGGTGGGTTCGGTTCCGATCGGTTCGGTTTTGGCCCAAAACCGAAAACCGAACCGAAGTTGGGCTCGGTTCGGTTCGGTTCGGTTTTGCGTTTTTGAGAAGTTGAAACCGAAAACCGAACCGACCCGAACGGTTCGGTTCGGTTCGGCCCAGTTTCGGTTTTTTTTTTTTTTTTTTTTTTTAGAAAAACAGATTTTTACCACTTCTATTTCTACCTCTCTGTATTGCAACTCAAGAAGTTTTTTGTTTCTTCAAACCTAACAATGAATTTACAAGTTTACTAATGCATACTTTGTACTTCAATAGACTAATCTATAGTTCTATGCTCCATAGTCCATATAATTTAAACTTCAAAGCTTCAAAATAAAGAATTGAGTCCAAAATTTATAATGTCCATCAACAATATAGTCCAAGGCCATTGGAGCCTTTTAGGCAATTAAAAAACAGGCCATTGGAGCCACAAAACAAAACAAGAATAAAAAATAAAAAGAGCAAACCATCCCCAGAATTGAATAACCCCCAAAAAAAAAATATCCCTCTCCTACCGGAGCCAAAGTGCATGAATGGTAGCCCTACTGCCCTTACATCTCAGCCACAGTTCTCTTCAAGATCTGGTGGCAGGATGGCCTGCATTGCACCCACAAAAGGTAGTAAAACATTAAAATGAAAAGGGTTTATTACTGGAAACTACTATAGCAGAAACCACGAACACAAAAGATTCAAGGTGGCAGACTCAAGCATTCAATAACACCTACAATTAAGCATACGCACTTGTAACTACTTCAACTTGACTAGTAGCCATATATCATACCCACAAGCATCTAAAGGCAAACATAACCTGCTACCTTTGTGTTTAAAGGCAGAACAAAACCATTTTAAGAAAATACAACTTACGAGAATCAACAATTTATAACACCTTGAACACATGTACGACAACCACTCATCCTACAATATGATCCAAGCAAATAGGCTAGAAAACAAACAAGTCCAACGCTGTGGATTGAAAAGTAACTAGCTACCTTCTTAATGAGAATCATGTGAAAGAAATAGAGCTGTCCCATTGCTGCTGAACCATAAGCTATTAATAGAGGTAGTAAGATCTTTCAAAAACAGGCCAAGCTACAGAGTGTTGCAAAAGAGATATAAGGTTAGTCATGTAGTGACTATTATTATAAGAAATTCATTCTCAGGTAAAAGAAACTGACCCAATGTAGTACTTCAACAAGATACTAGTAACAAGAGACACAGAATGCAGTCTACAACTTGACTCGACGAGCCTCCCTGAAATTGCGAACCTCTCAAAAATTAGAAAAGGAAAATACCAACAAACATAGAAAGATACAATTGAAGGACACATAGAACCAGAGAGAGACCATAACAAGCTGAGTGTTGAAATACTAAAGTAGGTGTATTTCATACTGTCCTGGCTATAACTTATTTTTGCAACAAGGGAAGGGTACCTTGAGAATAGCACCAGGATTGACATTGTTCACAGATTTAACTTGCAATCTTATAGGACAGAGTCACCAACTTGAATGAGGTTGCTGACGAAAGTCAATAAATTGGAGTTAGAATCAAAAGAAAGCATGGACAAAATTTGTTTGCGTGTGAAACAAAAGTCGAAATTCCTCAAAAGTCATAATTCCCTGACATTATCTCCAACCTAAATTACAAATATTTCAATGACTAAAGTTAATAAATTTATGATTAAGATGCAGCAGACAAGTGATGCATTCTCATACAACTAACTACGAAGGATAAGAACCTGCAAATCTGCAATGCCTCCCTTGCAGACTGTCTCCCGACATTGGCACGAACTGATACCCACATCCCAATATACCCTGCAAGACCTGAACCCGAAAACTCCGAACAGAAAGCTCCTAAGAGAAACTCAAACAGTCAAACATAACTTTAGACATTTTGGGGGTCATTTGTCGGAGTACGCATAATTAGATTCAGCACTAATCGATCATAAAGCCACAAACTTTGGGTCTATGTTTAACCACACAATAAGCAAATGAATCATAGAAAGCCAAAACATACCGGCGCCAAGGATGTCTTCGGCAGATTCTAGGGCTGGTCTTGCCACCCAACACAGCGAGCAAATATGCAGCGATCACCTTCATCTCTGTTTTCACGAAATACAAAACTGTTAATATCAACTAGAATCAAACAGAGAGAGAAAGATCTATAGAGATATGCAAATACAGAGAGAAATAGAGAGAGTACTTGAGAGAGAGGCTCTGGATCTGCGGATTATGAAGAAGAAGAAGAGTGTAGACAGAGCAGCGGCCCTTGGCGATCTTGAATTCTCGATGACGAAGAGAAAACTAAGAGGATTGATGAAGAGAAGAAAGAGAGAGTGAGAGGCCAGAGAAGAAAGAGAAAAACTGAATGAGAGAGGCGAGAGAGAAAAGAGAGGCGTGAGACGAGAATGAGAGAAGTCGTGGAACCCCTTAGGGTTTCTGACTTAAAAGTCAAAACATAGACAAAACGACGTCGTTTTTGACCAGTTCGGTTTTTTCGGTTCGGTTCGGTTTTTGACATATTAAAACCGAAAACCGGTTTTTTCACTTCGGTGCGGTTTTTTTTCGGTTCGGTGTTTTTCGGCTTCGGTTCGGCTTTCGGCTCGGTTTTTTTCGGTTTTCGGTTTCGCGAACCCACCCCTAGTTGAGCCCCAACCGCTATTATCCCTAGACCCAAAATCTAGATCCAACAGTAATCGAGCACTACTGAGCATGAAATTCACTAAGGATTTGAACATGACTTAATTTTTCGAAATGCCACCCACCGGGTTAATAAGGGGGCTCGGGCGCTCGGGTTTGAAGTTATATTCTCAAGCCCGCTCCATCATAAACATTGGACAGGGCCGCCGGCCCACCAAGTATGCGGGCCGGGCAGGTTATTTTGAATGATGAGGCCAAATTGGAATGAAAACCAGCCCAATCTAAGGTTAACTAGTTAACCAGGCCCAAACTCAACCTCTGCAGGAGCCAGGAGACAAGCTAAACGGCGTCGTCCTCTTTCTAATATATATACTTCATCAATCATCAATCATCGTCCACTTTCCTTCTTCTCTGAGTCTGTGACCAACAGGGTGCTCTCTACCAACGCTGCAAATTTCTCAGTCCCCGATAGACTGAAAACCATGTTAGTTCCCTAACCAGAGCTGAGGCTTTAGATATGCTTCAATCCCAAAATTCGCAACAGTATAGGGCTGGCTCAGTTAACTTTACACATTTTTTGTTTCTGTGAATTTTTGTTTTGCGTATAAATTCTCTGAAACAATGGAGTTTAATTACAATTTGCCCATCTTTGTGTTGAAATTTACAAAAGGAGGAAATCGGTGAATCGTCAGTCGACGCCGGATGTTGAGGAAAATCAAGAAGACAAGGAGCCCAGTTTTCAAGAGCTCATCAACATCGAGGTTTGTTTTTCGAGAAGTTTTTTTTTTAACTAAAAAAGTCTGAGATTATTTACTGTGTTTGTTGTTGAAATTACTGCGTGGATTTTTCAGTTGATTGAGAGCGGTGAAAAGGAGCGGTTAATGGAGCTACTGAGGGAGAGGCTAATTGAGTGTGGGTGGAAGGATGAAATGAAAGCTCTTTGCAGGTAATTTTTTTTTTTTTTCCTGAATTTACTACTATTCCAAATTCACTCTCTTTATGCCTTAAGCCTTAATTCGTGGACCCTATATCACATTTTGAATCATAATCAGTGAGAGTGTTATGGATATTTGATATCATTTAGGATCTTGTGATCAATTTATATCAGCCAAGTAAGCACATTTGTTGTTGTTTGTTGAGTAATATAGATGGGGAGATATCTTTCAATAATGGCTCGAGAAAATCATTATCTTGTCTGTGAAAGAAATAGGAATGCTGTTACTTAAGTACAGGCTCGCAAATTCCATAGGAGGGGTGAGTTGCACATGCTTTCTGTTTATGTGATGGTGGAAAGTCATGTGAATCCATAGGTGGTAAACTTGCCTCTGTCAAGTTAAGAAGAAACGATCCCCTCTAGTTCATATAACGACTATTAGTCCCATATAGAGGTAGAGGCATGTGAGTGATGTGACATTCATTGCGATATATAGCTGTCGTCCACCGGGTGACTTTCTAGATCCTGCTTTACATACCTAGCATCCCTCCCCCGGTAAACTTGTCTTTGCTAGTCATACCTGTAGCCAGATCGTATTGGCAGAAAATTGCAAGAAAAGGACACGTAGAGCATTTATGCGCTCCCCAATAGCCCCAATTTTAGCAAATACAGGATTACAAAATTAACAAGGCATTATCTGGAGAAACTTATCTACTTATGAGAAGGAAATAACAACTTTTTCGTATTGCCAGTAACCAGCCGAAATACTAATTGCTCACTACATCATTTTGCTGGTCAGCTGACTCTAAAGCATTTTTGGATGCTTGAGCAACTGCCCCAACCCAACAAAAATAGCTAAGAAAGAGCTATAGATGTATGATTTTATATTATATATGTCACCAAAGTGTTGTAGTCTTTAAGCATTGCACTTGAAGGCCAGGACAGCTTTTCAGCCATGCACTATGCAGATAACTTATTTGTCAACCGTTTGTGCATTTCTTGAACAATATAATCTCTTGCTGGTAATCTACGATATTTGGCATCATGAATTCCAGATAATTTTTTAGTCCAGTTCTTTTACTTTTTCCTTTGAGTAATTTGTAAATAGTGAAAATTTGTTTGTGTATGTTGAACTTATTTTCATGCAATCAACAATGTGTTTATCTGCTTTTATCATAGCTGGTTTGTGGGCATCTTTTCATCCATGTGTTCTTGATAATGGTAGGTCATTCATAAAGAAAAAAGGAAGGAACAATGTTACTGTGGATGACCTTGTACATGTAATCACCCCAAAGGGCAGAGGTAAGCCTTTGTTTTTTCTTTTCTCAACTTTTCCTTTTAATGGTCTGCAAGGTAGAAATTATTCGGTTTTGCACAAAACACCTACTCTTTCTTTTAACTTTTGTGTGTGGATTGCAAACAGATATCAGCTAGGAAAACTTGTAATTCTTCTCTTAAAAATGCTCTATGCATATTGTGTTTCTTATACGTAATACAAAATTGGTATAGACTTATAGATGGTGGTATAATCATGTGAGCAAAAAGCATGGAGGTTAGAGATTAGGGTGAGAGGACTTGGGCGTCTCTTCAAAAGGCAATGGTGTCGACTAGGGAACTCGAGAGGCATTTCTGTTGGATTTGTAATGATGTAGAGTGGGTGGTGTAAGTCACCAGCGTATTAGGCAGTCAGAACTTTGGTTTCTGTCTGAACCAGGGAATGTGGCTTTTGGAACTGTGGTGATTATGCGGCTGCACTCTTGTCGACCTGATACTAGGTCAACAAAACTATATGTGGTGGTCTTAGAGCTAACAAAAGTCACTTAAATTGGGTTTCATCTCACCATGTATTTGACCTCTCAGGTGGCACTGGTATCATCGTCTAGGGTAAAATAATTGTTGGAATCACTAAATTAAACTAGAATTATCCCCATTGCTAAATGAATACTACCAGTGTGACTAGGCTTCAAATGGCTAAATGTTACATTCAGAATAATTTCCAGGTCGAGTAATTTCCCCATTGATATCGACTGTCGAGTAATTTCCAATCATATGGATTTGAAATGCCTCACTGTAGACATTAGTTATTTCCTTTTGCAATGTATTAACAATTGTATATCTGTACCATTGCAGCCTCCATTCCTGATTCCGTAAAGGCAGAGCTTTTGCAAAGGATTCGTACGTTCCTGATGTCGGCAGCTCTTTAAAGTACCATTCATGGTCTTGTAATTGTGAAATTTTAAGAACATGATGAAGCTTTTCTGAATCAAACTCATTGGGAAATCAGTTCAGAATTGGAGAACTGCCAGAATATGTTCCATTGCTTGGAGGTTGGAGGCAACTGTTATTTCTGGGAAGTAAAGCTTCAGGCTTAAGAATTGTATCATTGGCATCATAGAAAGCAACCTAATATACATTCCCTATAGGCTTTCATCGTGGTTTGTAATAATATACATTCTAGTAATATACTGATCCACTGATGTGTTTTTCTTCCTCTCTTGGATTTTAGCACAACAACCCTTGATTTTCTGATTTATCTAAAATTGGTCCTTTCTGTTTAGGAATGTTTGGTATGAATTGTTCCTATAGTATACACCTAAAGTATACGTTGTACTTATTCCCTGTCACCGTAAATCAAGTAATTTATTTCCCCCCTCTCCTGCTGTAGGCGGTCTTGCTTTGAATGCTTGCCAAGCCTTAATGCCATATCTACCGGCATAAGCAGCAGCTGCTGCAGCTGCTCCACCTATCAATGCAGTTACCTAATGCAAATTTCATGCATAAGCTTTTATTATTGCAAGAAAAGAAAAATCTAATATGCACATATTTTCCTTGAAGATTTAGAAAACAAAACCATATCTGTAAATTCAAACATCAATGGCTAAAATGGATACAAAAGTTCATCAATTTCATACAAGTGAACAAATTGACTCAGAGAAAGTCATAAAGTCCTCATTCATTAGGCACAAACGATAGAATTTCATCAATTTCCACAAAGTTCTCAATATATTATAAAGCTCCATTATTTTTTCTGGGAAAACAAAGCTGGGTTTAGCAAATTAAACCCCTAAACTGTATCCAGAATAAGGCTAAACAATGAATCCTTTCCCTAATTACCCTTTTACATATCAGAACGTTTTTTTTTTTTTTGAGAGAAAAAAATAAATTGGAGGTTGACATAATCTCTCCCAAACTCATGCCTATTAACTGACAGTATTAAGCATGAAAAGAGATTTTTTTTTCTTTCTCGTAATTAACTAAAAAGTAAATAACCTAATGGTGATTTTTCTCATGCTAATTGGCGATGATGATCGTTTTTTAAGCCCATAATTTTCCATGGTCATCAATCAATTAATAATTTCACTAGCAAAAAATAATAATAATTTATTAGTAATTGAAATTAAAAAGGAAAAGACTGAGCCATTATAAATGCTCTTTCCTTATAAATAAGTCAATATTTCCAATATATATTAGGGTTAGGTTCTCATTCTATATACGTAGGATTCTACAAGGTTAGTTCTTCCATTCTATATACGTAGGATTCTACAAGGTTAGTTCTTCCAAACCAGTCTTTGTTCTAACTTTATTCTTGCCTTTTTCTTCTCATATTTTTGCGGTACTCTAGTTCGTTCTTCTTTTGTAGGATTCTACCTCCTCCTTTTTCTTTTGTGTTGTTCTTCTTACGTACGCAAATATGTATGTGATTCCGTTGTCGTCCAAGAGGATCCGTGTACTCCGTCGATATTACGATGATTCAAAAGATTATCTCATGAAGTATTTCTTAGATTTTAGCTTTGTTTTTTTCGATTAGGAGTAAAACTTAGAAACAAAAACCTCAAAACCAATCAGTTCTATTGAAGGCATGAGTTCCAGACGGAGGAAGGGAGTTGCATCCACCAGAAATTTAGATTTTAGCTTTGTTGGGGTTTGTGGTTATGGAAAGAATTTATTTTGATTAATCAAAAATAAGACTACCATTTTTTCTTTTACTGCATATGAATGAGTTCGTTCAGTACGTGCTGAAACCACACACAAGACCCATATGTGCAGTCCTACGGCTTACTGTGAATAAAAAAATTTGCGCATATAGGACTTAAAAGAGATATAGAGCCTTGTCCTCCTTTTTGATACTTTGTGTAAAAACTTTGCGCATATAGGACTTTAGGTAAAAGAATTTATGTTGATATACTTGAGAAGCAACATGCATCAGATTATAGGATGATTCATGCTGCATGATTGTCCATTTTTTTTATTTTAATTCGCCAATAATTCATTAATGTTAGTTTTGGTTCGATCACTTATGCAATATCTTCTATGTATGTTTTCTCAGATCATGGGTCGAAGTAATACAAAGTTGCCTTTGGAACTAATAAAGAATGAGAAGTCTCGCAATGTCACTTTTCGAAAGAGGAAGAAGGGATTGATGAAGAAGACGTATGAATTGAACAAGCTTTGTGATGTGCAGTGTTCTGTTATCATTTATGAGAACAAAAACGGTCAACTGGTCCGGCCGGATACCTATCCTGAAAACCCTGAAGAAGTCAAGCAAATTATTGATAGATTTGTCTCCAAATCAGCCAAAGTAAGGAAAGTTGAAAACTTGGCTGATTTTTTCAGCAAACAAATCATGCAAGTGAAGAAAGAGACTGCCAAATTGCGCCAAAAGAACAATGAAGCTCGGTTTCCTTCATGGGATGACAGGCTAGATGACTTCTCATTAGATCAATTGCTTGCTCTTTTGAAAAAATTGGAGCACAAAATCGAAGACGTGCACAAGCATTATGATAAGCAATATGCTATTGATGACAGTATACTACAACAAACGGTGTGTGCCTATTTATTCTCGTCTTTTAACTTGTTTATTTGATTTATTATTGTAGAAATTTCATGGTACTTGAACATAACATACTATGATTTTTTTTCACTTTGAACGGAATTGATCTAAAATTAGAGTACGTAACATGAAACATACTAACTAATAGTTTAAAAATTATATTAATGATTTGCAGGCCTTGTTTCCGAACAACAACGTAGACTATTCTCAAATGGTTGCATTGAACCAATACCCTACTAGTGGTTCGATGATGTACACAAGTGATAGGGCTTTGCCTGAAGAGCAAACTAATCTCCAAGCCTTGTTTCAGAACAACCTAATCAATTATCACCAGAATTACAATTATTGTTCTATCACGATGAACAACAGAAACGGTAAGACATATTGACGAATTTAAGAAGTACTAAACTCTGCATTCATTTTGATCATAAACTTAACTGGTATGTGACTAACAACAACATGCAGGCATGCCATGGCAGAACTACAACATTCAGAGTGCTCCATCAGCATCAAACGGATCAAATTACGATGAACAAAGTACATCTATGAAGTGTGAAAATCGTCTGCAATACGGAAACATCGATGAAAATTTGACATTATGTAATCACGTCCCACCACAACAGACTGTGTATCCAATGTCCGCAAGTTATTTGTTTGATAATGCCAACCAATTCTTGCATCTCAAAGGCTAGTGGGGACGACGACGACGAATATCAGCACACTATTGGGAAACCACTAGTAGACATCACCTCAACGAAATCGAATAACCTAAGAGATTTGTTGTCTTTAGAGCTTTAATTCTTTTGCTAGCTAGGGTTGCAAATTTAATTTAATTATATATTTGAGATTCAATATGATTTACGTACTGATGTTGCTTGATGTTTATGGTTTCGAATGGACCCTTTTTAAGTTTTAATAACTTTATAAACGTTTTGGACTTCTGGCGTTGCTATTGCTTGATGTTAATATGTGTTCAACCCGTAAGGCTCAAATGCTCTTAAACGTGGATGAGTGCTATTTTGGTCAGCCTAACCATTCTTTCGGATCAAAAGCTTCATCATCTCAAGCTTATGATGAGAAAGCTTGAGGGTAATGTCTGAGAAACAATTTAAAAGACTCTATCTAATCTTTTAGTAAGTATGAGATGACCTTCGGGCTTTCTGGCATTAGGCATATTCCTAATTCCATTTGATGTTGATTTCACACCTCATACACATAACATTGCAACCAATCTCACCAACTATATATGTATATTCTATACCTATTCATTTTAATTAAGCTGGATTACAAGTAGATCTATTTAAACAACGTTTTGTCTGCAGCTCACAAGACATAACAGGGAGGGTCTTATTGATATCATTATTTGATATGTATACATAATATTACGAGTTCTTGATAATCATATTTTGTTTGAATTAATAATATTATTACGACAAGTTTAGATTAAGGGACTAAGCATACAGACAGTACCATGGCTAATTAGCTAGCTTACAAAGAAAGTTATAAGCCAGCGAATTTCAATGCTTTTGCCTAATGATAACTTAGGCTGCGCGCTATCACAAAGAACAATGAATAATATACCAACAAAGACTTAGGGTTAGTCAGTTCCCTGCGAGAGTTAGCTCAGCTATTAACTTTGATCTGTTTGGCGGGGGTTGCTCTAGAGGAGCCTCCCTTTAGCTTTCCTTGTTAGTCTTTTCGTATAAAAAAAAAAAACACAAAGTCGACTTAGGGTTTTAACTTATTTATTAATACTATTCAATACTTCCTGCGCATGTTGATCAAACAAATGACATGACTTGATATATTATTTGTCATTTATTAGTGTGTAGAATTACAATAACATAAGAACTCAAGAATTTGAGTGTCAAACCAAAACTGAAGTGTTAAGATCTAAGTTTCAAGAGGTAAATAATGGGGATGTGGATAATATGTCAAATCTTATCACTTGCCACCTAAGTAAATCTCAAAGAGTTGTTGACAAATTACAGTTTATACAAACTCAATGACAGAGAGACGATAGCGGAGAAAGATTCGTTCTACCCCTTCATCAATCTGACTTACGTACGGAGTCAATATTTGTTAGGTGAAGTTGAATGAATGTTACGAGAATTATCTGAAAACTAAAAAATGGACTAGCTAGTAAATAATAATCAATGAATCCGAAAATTTTCAACTTTCTGAAACTCTGAGTCTCACCATTGTAGTACTAATTTTGTAAAAATAAAAATATCTTACATGTTTTCAAATAAACGCCGCCAACTAATGACACGAGAATGAAGCCATTAACAAGTAAGAGCACCACAAACACGTGAAAACACATAAGCATTAGCGGACGCTCTTCCTCCTCTACTTAAATTTCACGTGAACTTCTCAACTTTAAGATCCATAGTGTTCAAATCTGTGACATATTCTCCCTTTGAATTCCACACGAAAAACTTCCCAAACCTAAATTTTCGGTTCCATCATTAAACAGTCACGACTCATGAGTTGGTACCCGAAGTGGCAGCAGAGGTGATTCCCCAAACACGGAAGGGCATTTCGGGTAAAACGTCAAAGTACAAATACAAATAAAAATCCAGCTCTCTCCTTCTTCTCTGTCGTGTCTTCCGGTTTCACAGGGCAAAGGTGAGTGCCCCATCTGATCCCCAAATCTAGGGTTCCTCTAACTTCTTCAACACTGCTCTCTCTCTCTCTCTCTCTCTCTCTCTCCAACCAAATCACAGTGATTTGGGGCCTTGTTTTCGCTTTTTGGAGCTACATATTCAGCTCGTGTTATCTATATCTAATTTCTTTGCTAGGTACTAGGGTAATTTTTTGAAATTTGTACCTTGTGGGTGTTCAATTTTGGTTGCTCTGCCGTTTTTCCTGTGTTGATTTGTAATGCCTGTGTTGGATCTCTGGTTTTGTGGTGTTAGTATGTAGGCACAGCTTTCTGGGTTTTTGTGTAAGTTTTCGCAGCTGGTTAGCTAGTTCAAATTCTTTGACTTTTTCGGTTTAAGGAATTTCATCTTTCACTTGTTTGAATTATTTTTAATTTTTTAAGTTTTTGTGTGTTTATAGTAGATTTTGAGAATTTGCTCAGTTTTCCACTATTCTGTGCAGAAAATTGATTTTAGTGGAAGGAAAGAGAATTGGAATTTTGAGATTTGGTATGGAATTTTGACATGTTTTTAGATGCATTTTCCATTTTCTGAACTATATTCTTGAAAACTTTTGGGTCAACTATAAACTCAATTATTGGAAAGACAACTGTGTTCTTCTTTTCCTATTATGTCGATTAGTATATGGTTAGGTGAGCATTAATATACCGTATTATGCTGGTGCCTGGTGGAGTCTGAACATTGAGTGGTTGTCTTTCTGGGAAGATTTTACTGTTCTTAAATGGAAATGGATGGTATCCTCTTACGTGGTACATCTTTTAGAATTGTGTTTCGGGGATGATTTTAAACGTCCAACCTTGTTGAAGAATGTACTTTTCTATTGATCGACGGTCATGTCTGTGTTGGTAGCATGACTCCCATTCTCTTGTGCACGGATGAGATGATGTCGTGAAAGAGAATAACTATTTTGTTTTCAATCAAGGGGGAATGGTGTATTCTGGTCTCGATTTAAGTGGTGTTGGTGTTAATTGAGTTCAGCGTCGAAGTAATAGATCTTAATGGGATCTTTTTATGCAATGCCTTACTCAGTTATGGATCTTACCCACTTGTCTGGTCTAAATTTTTGGAATCTGCCTCTGATGCTCTATAACCAAGTTTCTTCTTGACGTTTGGTCTGTTATTTTGATCTATGTGCTTATAGAATCTAATGTACATGCTTTGTCTGATTGTGGTTATGGAACCTATGCTTCAAGTTTTTGGGTTTAGCTGAATTTTGTTCTCTAAACTCTCCACTTTGTTTTGACGTTTGTGAACACTTTTTATGCTTTTTATGTAGGATCTGACCATCGAAGCAGGTTTGCAAGATGGAGAGCATCCATACCTATTGGCAGTTGGGTGATGAGCTTCGTGGACAGTCGAAAGTTGCAGAGGATCACAAATGGTTAATGGTTGCTTCCAAATTGGCTGAGCAAACGAGGTCAAAGGGCGAGCGCATGAATAACCTTGATCTTTCAAAGGGCCCAACTGAAACAAGGGCAAGGGACAAATTTGGGTTCCAGGAAGATAACAAATTTGAAAGCCTTAACTTTAACATGTTGAACTTGGACTCAAAAGTAAATGAAAATGTGAGCAAGAGTTCCTTTAGGAATGGGATTTACAACATGAATGCAGTTTACCAGAAAAACAGTGCAAGCTTTGTGGGGAACATGACTGGTAACAAGTACAATGGCAATCACCTCAGCAACAAGGAAACCAACAACAGCGGTAATAACAACAACAACAACAACAACGAAACTGGGAATGTTGTTGAGAAAAGGTTCAAGACCTTGCCTGCAACTGAGACACTTCCCCGAAATGAGGTGCTTGGAGGTTACATCTTTGTATGCAACAATGACACAATGCAGGAAGATTTGAAGCGACAACTATTCGGTAATTATTATTTTCTTATCTCCTATTATCCTATACTGATCTCTTTCTTTTTTGTGTTTCCAAGCTGATATACTTTTAGGGATCTAAGATCTAGGTGAACTGAGCAGGACATTTTGCTGACATCATTTGTATAATGCATTTGCAGTCATTTAAAAGATTAGTTTATGTAAAGGGATGGATTTGTAAGTTCATCCTAGGGCTTAATAGGAATATCAAAAGGTCTAGAATGATTAAAAAAAAAATTCTAGGAATGTTTTGTCAATAGATGAAATGATAAATGATGGTCCTTATACGTATTCCTTCCAACCATGCAACTTGCCCTTGCTTCTAGAGTTCACTGGTTTGATCAGGTTGCCTGTGTTTGATATGTTCACTTAGTACCAATAAAATAGATGCAGACTGCGCTCTTAAATTATAGTAACTTTATATTCTTTTTTCCTTTTGGTAATACTATCAAGGAGTTTGTGTATATGTTGATCATTGTATCCATTTTGTAGGTTTACCTCCAAGGTACAGGGATTCTGTTCGGGCAATTACACCTGGCTTGCCTCTGTTTCTCTACAACTATACAACCCACCAATTGCATGGCATTTTTGAGGTTCGTAGATAGTTTGAGCAACAAGACCAGGCTTGCCATTGTTTCTGTACTATTTCTATATGATATTCGTATTTTAGTTGCAATGCTATTGGCAGCAGAATGTATACTCAGACAATCTATTATCTAAAAAGCTGTTGCCTTTCCCTTGTTTCATTGGTTTTGTACAGGCATCAAGCTTTGGTGGTTCAAACATTGATCCAACTGCTTGGGAAGACAAGAAATGTAAAGGCGAGTCAAGGTTTCCTGCGCAGGTAGTTACTAGATTTGGATTGATATAGTGGAATGATGTGTTAATTTGATGTTTGGCATTTATCAAACATATTATTGATGACTATTTGTACTTTGTTCTAAATATTAGGTAAGGATCCGTGTTAGAAAAATCTGCAAGGCTCTGGAAGAAGATTCCTTCAGGCCAGTCTTGCATCACTATGATGGTCCAAAGTTCCGTCTTGAGTTGTCAGTTCCCGAGGTATGGTGGTAAAGTTGTTGGTTAGCGTTGCCTTCCTTTAATTCAATTCTACTGGCTTTGATATGAATCTATTTTGTTACTTCTGCAGACCCTGGATCTATTGGACCTATGTGAGCAAGCCGGCTCTGCAGCATAAGCTAAATGTTGGCCAGCAATATGTGGATGTAGCAGGTTCTGTGGTGTATGTCAGCTGTGTGCTTTTTGACAGATTTTCCATGGAGCGCAAGCTTGGGGGTGAAGTCTGGTTTTTTTTTTTATCTTGTGGAGTTAAGTAGTAGCGTGAGTGAGCGGCCTGCTGAATAAGTGAGTGTCTCTGGAGATGCTTATTTAAGTAGTTGTACAACCTTTGTTAGCTTTTGATGATGATGAAGACAAATAGGCCGGATGTAAAAGAGAATGTCAGCTGTGTAATGTAATGATGCGTCTCTAATTTGTGCCCTATGAACTGGAGTCTGGGATGTAATCTGTCATTGGTTTGGTAAAAATGGGAGAGAATCTACCATATAATTGTGTACTGGATATGATGTCTTTGCGCTCAGATATGGCTTGCGTTTGAGATTTCTATCGATGAGCATATGTAAAATGCTGTAATTTTGCTTAAAAGGCTGTTCTGGGAATTCGTAGCCTTGATTGTTCCTTGGCGTGAGCTTGGCCAGCATTGCCTCCATAAGAGGTGCAGTCGTGTCTCCATTTGCACGTATACACGCGTAGTTATTCCTCAACAATTCAACTTCTTTCATTTGCTTTTTGAAATAGAATTCAAGTAAGGATTGAAATCAGTTTGCTCTCTCAAATTTTGGGGCAAACATTAGTTAGGTCTCTGAGGATCTTTGCAATTTTAATTTTCATCACCCTTGTTTAAATTTGAAAATTGACTCCAATCATGACGTCACAAGCTGACTTAGCACCGATAGCATGACTCACAAGAAGAGCAAAACATACATTTTAACAATAAAAAGATTTACTCCAAGATCCTCTCCCCTCTCCACCCTTAAGTTTTCAAAACTAGTCAATTTACTACATTTCCATCAAATTTGCTAGGCTTTCAAAATTAATCAATGTTCAGACCAATAAATAGACAAATTAATATGACGAAAAGATAACAAATTAGCTAATTTTTAAAGACATAAAGTAGCAAATTAGTAATATTAATACTTAACGTAGCAAATTGGTTAATTCTGAAAACATAAAATAGCAAATAGCCGTAACAAATAAACGTACCATAAATGTGAAAGTATAAACGAAGAAAAAAAAAAAAGGCCTCACCTTTTTAGCACGCGGTTTAGTTAACGACAGAGAGCCCCCTAAAACTTGGCCGTCACTAGCTTTTTTTACTACTCTGCTCTCTCTCTCACTCTCTATTCCTCTCTTCTTCAAGCTCTGTGTCCCTCGGTACAGAGCAGAAACCAAAAGCCCTAAGAAAACCTCGACCGCCATGGATTTGCAGCACAACGACTTCGATCGGATCCTCTTCTTCGAGCACGCTCGTAAGACCGCCGAAGCTACTCACGCTAAGAACCCTTCCGATGCGGATGTTCGTATCTATCTATCTATCTATCTCTGCCTTTTCCCCCATCAAAAAAAAAAAAAAAAATTACTACCTCCTAATCACTAACCTACTTTGATTCATTCTTGTTTGCGAAGAAAAACTAGAATAAAAATTTATACTTTTGAATGTTTGATTACTTGTTTACTTATTTTTTTTAACTGCAGAACTTGACAAGGTGGGCTGGAGCTCTATTGGAGTTATCTCAATTTCAGAATGTGCAAGAGTCCAAAATTATGATCCAAGGTAAATATATATGAATGACTTGGTGCTGTAACTAATGATAGGCATGAGCAGATGGTCGTGAATTTGTTTTATGAGTTCTTATGTGTGGCTGTGACTTTGAGGAATATGATTTTTAATTGTTGATTTGTCTATTTGTTTGTGTAATAGCATTTGAATTTCGAAGGCATTTTTGTTTGGTTTGAGTGATTTGCAAGTTATTGAATCGGCAGATGCAATTTCGAAGCTGGAGGAGGTGTTGGTGCTTAAACCTAAGAAACATGATGCTCTTTGGTGCCTGGGAAATGCACATACTTCTCATGCGTTTTTGACACCGGATGCGGAAGAGGCAAAGGAATATTTTGACACCGCGGCTGAGTACTTCAAGAAAGCTGTTGCTGAGGTAATTCTCCTGCTAAATCTCAGATAAATTGAGTATGGAAATTTTTGTTGTGCCTTCCATTGTATAGTTACTGATTTTTTGATTTGTGTAGGAACCAGGAAATGATCTCTATCGGAAATCTTTGGAAGTGTCTGCTAAGGTGATTGTCTGCTTGATCTTGTGAAAATGCTTGTTTTTGCTGTTCAAATCATGTGTTGGCATCCTTAACTGTGGACTTGCATTCAGTACTTCAAGTCGTTTTAATTTGCAAGCAACAGGACCTTAAAAAGATACCTTTTGCAGAGTCGATCATACATTGTTTAGCATATTTGAAAAGTGATGGAAGGGTTGTTAACTTCGGAGATTGTTGTAAATCTATCCTTGGACTTGTTCTTCCTTTTCCATAGATATTGTTGTAGATATCTCTCTCTCTGAAGCCTAACATGTCTTTTGGTATGTTGGACTTGTAATGTAATGATATGCCCTGTGTTTATTGCACAAATTCTTATTCTGTTTTCTTTCTGGCTGCATATGATTAATCTTTAAAGTATCCATCTTAGTGGCTTGTAACAGATCTTAATATCAGGTTTCTGCTGTAAGGAAATGGTAGTAATCAGTGTCCTGTCATGGAATTCGGTTTATCCTTGAATTAATCTGCCATGACGGTTCTGCTAGTTTAGGGAATGCATGTGCCTGTATACTCCACAATTATCTCTTGTCTAGTGTAGTTTCATTTGTTTCCTGGAGAATTCAGTTATACTTGATTGAAGTATCATTTTATATATTACTCAACGAATTACCTGTATGTTAGACTTATTGTGTGAGCTTGTTATGCTAAATAAATTTATATCCATTTATAAAGTTGTTGATTATTGTGCTTATAGGCCCCGGAATTGCATGTGGAAATCCATAGGCATGGTATTGGTCAGCAGATGACGGGGGCTGCTGCTGGGCCTTCTACTTCCTCTGGTACAATGGTGGGTTTTTAGTTTGTAATATCCTGAAACCCCTTTTATGTGCTGAGTTCATGGAATCGAATGTGCATAATTGTGCATGTATGTACTGAGTTTATGGAATCAAGCCTGCAGTAGAGATGTCATCCAGTAGTTAGTTAATTGATTTTGATGAAATATGTTTCTACTTCAGTGCATTTACAGCATACTTTAAGTATATACGGCAGTCCTTGTATTGCTATCATTGTTTATTTCTTGATCTGTTAATGAAACATTTCTTCCTCTCCATTCTTCCTTCTACAGGCTGCAAAGAAAAAGAAGAGCAGCGATCTCAAGTATGACATATTTGGTTGGATAATCCTTGCTGTCGGAATTGTCGCTTGGGTAGGATTTGGGAAATCTAATGTACCTCCCCCGCCTCAGCAGTGAGCATAGCATTCTTGGTTGGTCACAATCTTTGGCACTCTGGAAGGCGCTTTGGAGATTTGTCATTCATCACCCCGTAGAGCTGCATGTGAAATTGACTCATATGTTGCTGACCATCCATCAGTTAACTTTTACCTTGGAAATATTTGCCAATGTAACTTTTAGATGATAGTATCGACTTTTCTCTAGTAAAATATATTGGAGGTTGGGCAGCTCGTTTTCTAGACGTTGGTTTGTCTTTGCCAAGTCAATTCCTTGGTCTCAATTCTAATGCTCCTCACAAGCTCAGTATATTTGCTCTAATTCGCTTTAGTCCTTGCACTGCTAGTGTTTTGTGTTGTTGTTATGGCTGATTGCTCATCTTCCCTTGTACTCATTTCGGTGTATCATGAGTATGAGTACTTACTGTCCATGAACCTCCACTACAAGTTTGCTGTTTGCTGTGAATGCCAATTTGTTAGCCGGGTTATGTTACAATTAATTAAGGGGAGGAGTTTCACTTATTTTGCAATTTACACTTTACATTTTCTTTCTTATTAGTAAGTTAAATTTTATATTTTCGTAAAAACTTAAATAAAAAAAAGAAGAAGATTTTTAAGTAACGGTTTTTATTGATGCCATTAATAAGAAGTGTCTCCTCCCTTGGCGCCTTTGTACCCTTGTAAAAGATATTATCAGTTTTTCCAATAGTTTTGAGAAGCAAATTTTGTTGTCGACATTGTCGCTAATATTGGTCACTAATTTTGTTGTCGACACTGTCACTAATATTGGTCACAGCTCTGATACTCCTATCACTTGATTGAATAAACTGTCGCTTTCTGCGTTATCTGTCTTTAATTGATAAGTTTAGATCCGATTGTATTAAGGGTTTCAATTTGTAATTTAATTTCTCACCTTCAAAAATAGAGAAGAAAGTGGTCCTATATCGTCATTTGTCCACGTGGCGGTCATCCCTATTTGGCAGATTGTGGCGCCACTGTAAAAACCTAGAAAGCTCTTTCATTTTTTTTGAGAGAAAATGGCAATGGCTTCTCGGACAAAACTCTACGCCGGCGACTTAGCTTCATCTTTCAGCTTCTCCCGGTCTCTGCCAAACCCTAAGCTTTTCCCCTCTCCACGTGTCTACTTCGCCGCTCCGAAAAGCCGCCGGTTCCAAGTGTTGGCTTTCGCCGTCAAGCGGAGCCCTAAGCGTCTCAAATACTCCACTCCTCGCTTCACCAAGGTCCTCCCTCTCACTCTCTCACTATTTGAAGTTAAAATCAAACTGAAATTGATTTGATTATATTAGGAGGATGAGTTACTGTATGTTGGAGTTGATCCATCAGGAGTTGATAGCTGGAAATTGGAGCCGGTCATTGATCTTCTGAAACAAGGAGCGGTTGGGGTCATTCCTACTGACACTGTGTGAGTCATAAACCCTAGCCTCGGTTTTATTCTCCCCAAGTTATTGCGCATTTGGTTTTGATTATTGTTTTGCATAATTGTGAATGTTTTAGGTATGCAATAGTCTGTGACCCGAGAAACCACTCAGCCATTGATCGTCTTCGTAGGTAGAAATAATGCTCTTGTTTCCTGGTGTTGTTTGATTAATTGCTGTATTGATTTACTGTTAAATGCAATATGTCTCATGTGGTTAATGTTGTCATATTGCAGAATCAAGAAAATCGAGTCTACAAAGGCAAGTATAGCAGCTTCCTTTCACTCATTACTTAAATATGCTTTGATTAACTCTGTTAGTTACGATTTCTGATTGCCGATTGGGGTTTTGATTTATCTTCTTTTGACTTGCTGGTGCAGCCCCTCACCATCTTGTGTCACTCGTTCCATGACATTGATCGATTTACAACAGGCTTCCCTCGTGGTGATTCCAAAGGTCATGCAAATATCTTCCGAGCTGTTAAGCAATGCTTACCTGGGCCAGTACGTTTGTTATTTTCATGTCTTATTATTGCTTGTAGCTATAGGATTACAACATGACACTACTGTTGATAGACAGCTATTGCATATGAAGAGATGTCAGTGAAGACACTTATGTTACAGTACACTAGGTTCCTCAAATTTAGCCTATAATTGAGCTTTTTTATGTTACAGTATACCTTCATCCTAACTGCAACCAAAGAACTACCTAAGCAGTGTATAGGGTTTGGGACGGCAATTGCCAAATACAAATCTAGGAAAAATGTGGGTGTTCGTATGCCTGCTGATGCCATCTGTCAAGCGATACTGGAGAAGATGGATACACCATTGATTTCCACCAGGTATGGCTGGTTTGTCCTTTATATTTTCCCTTTACATATAATATGAACAACTCCTGGAGAGTTTTGGCATGAATTAACTGAAAGTAACTCTTAAAGAGTTTTGGCACAAGTGACTCTAAGCAATTTACAAGACCTGCTCCTCTTCATTACTTGTGCAAATAACTTTTTTTTTTTCTCCACTGATTTCTATGATATGGCACTGAATGCTTATCTGTTGTCCAGTTGCAAGTGCCCGAAGGAAAATGAGTGGATTTTGGATCCAGTTGTTATAGCTGATACATATGGACCAGAGGTATGGTTTGTCACATGGAGATTTTTATTGTTCATTTTTTGTTTTTGTATTTCGTCATGGGTTAATCTCTTTCTTATAGCTCTTGAGTTGTGTTTTGAATTCATTGCAGGGCCTTGATTTTGTCATTGATGGTGGGTTAAGAGTGGCTGATCCATCAACTGTGGTTGACATGACAGTGTTTCCTCCCAAGATCATACGACAAGGAAAGGTGATAGATCATCCATGAATTACAATCTGAATGAGTTATTTCCTGCTCAAACACTGCCAGTCTACTACTCCAGGAATACTGATTCTTTGTTTTTACTTTTACCATCAGTTGTTCTTGTAGCATAATCTTGATGCCAAAGAGAAATGCTTAACATTGAAATATGATTTGTGTCCTTTTACCATCTGTTGTGAGAATCACTGATATTTGGTGTGGTTATCTGCCTGAGCAATTCCAGCCGTAGAACTCTTTATATAAGTAGGCTGTTCTGCAAATTACTTTTGATAAGTGTCTTTCTAAAATATAAATGCTCGGTATTAATTTTCTGATCATATCTACTTTCAGGGACCTCAATTACACTGGATGGTGTCTGAAGATGACAATGAACCTGCTGAGACAGTGGAAAGCTCATCTCCTCAACCACTCTGATTAGGATATATCCTGTGGACAACTAAGATTAGGATATATCGGATTTCTTCGCACTGGGGTTGCACCTTTTGATGCTCCTTGAGGATGACCTGTATGTTCTGTAATTTTTGTAAATAAGTGATGCAGGGAATACTTAAAAGTTAAAACAGTGCGACTGATATAAAAAAAAAAAAAAAAAAGAGCTAACATTTTTTTTTGTTTTTGACCTTCTGGTTAGGCTAACAGTGCAAGCCACTTGTCTGCAGTGGCCTTTTAGCCAATGAGATTTGTAAGTAGGTCCGACCCTTCTCAGACAAATACAATGATATTCCGCTGAACTGTTGAAGGCTTGAAGCGCAAATTAATTGTATTTTTAATTCTTTTAGTTTTATTTTTATACAACAATTAGTTGATTTTGAGTTGAATTTTGGTTCTCTCGCTTATAAAATAGAGATTAATGCTACTAAATGAAATGGTCGTCCGTCGTGACAGACTAACTGACTATTGCAATGTTTGTCTAATCATGCGGGGTCGAACCCATGAATTTCCGATTTTTGGCTTTATTGGTCCGTCCATGTTATATAAGCAAGCTCATTGAGGCCTTTAACCGAAAAAGAAAAAGGACAGGTAGTGGTAGGTTGGTGGGTGGTAGTTAATGGTGCCTGTGAATTTCATTAAAGTAGCAGTTAAGAGGGTGGTGATGAACAAGGCCTCTGGTAGTTGCATGAGCTTTTCTTCTGTACACTGTCTTTTGAATTTAAAGCCGTAATTTTTTTTATTTTTTATTTTTTTAAGATGAACCTCCTCGGAGGAATTTATTCAATAAAGCCGTAATTATATGACAAATAAACACTCTTAGAAACATTACTACAGCCACTGCCTTTGGGACCTTGTGCCTTCCAGCAACCACACTCTTCTTTTATTTTGCTCCTCCCCTGTCCTAGATTTAGGACTTAAATGTGATTTTCATTCATGGCCATCCTTGCCAAGGGTTTGCTCATCAAGTTTCTTCAGCTCTATCTGTATGCTTTAATTATAGGGTACATTCAAATCTTAGCGGAGTCAACCGCACTCATTCGCTTCGATAGAGCTCCACCGGCACGGTCAAGGTACTCTTACGCTGTTTTCCGGTACTCAGTTGTTACACTTAATGGCTCAGATGCATGCAAAGAAAGAATGTGTTTCATTCACTGTCAGGTGCGTATTGTTCAATATTCTTCATTTAAGGGTTCGTGATTTAGCTGATCATAAGAACTTCAAGATTTTTTAGTTGATTAGCTGTTTATTTAAGATAAATGTAGTGTATCCGCACGAGCTAGTTCTTTCATTCATAGTGACTGTATCTGTTTATGAACAGCTTGATGGCCAAACTCTGAGTCCATGTCCAGCTAAGGCCATAGTATTCAGAAACTTGACAGTCAACAGTGACCATGAATTTCTTGTCAGTGTCACAACTTCGGATGGACAAAGAAACTCATCAGCTCATTCTTGGTTCATTGGTCAGTATTTATATCTGCTAAGTAATTCTGAGGTTCCTTATCTTATCTATAGCTACTTGCTAGGCCTTGCCTTTGTAAAACACTCTTGTATGAGCAAAGTATTTCAATTAGTATCCCTAAAACCTTCTCTTGTTTCTAAATGTCTTGTAACTGATCTGATAGATACAATACCACCAACTGCAACAATTTTTAGCGGAAAGAATTATACAAGCACTGAAAGAATAGCCATTGATATCACTTTCAGTGAAGCTTGCACCGGGAAGGGTGGCTTTAGGTGTGTAAACTCATCAAGCTGTGATGTAAGTGGACTCCTTACTTATGCTTCACCAATTCATAAAGTTGTCATTTCAAGAAAATTCATGTTATTAGCATGGAAAATTGTAGACAAGAGATAATCTTCATGCTTTCTTTGTAGGTTATAATACATGGTCCAGCCCATGTACATGCATCTTCCTTGCGCATGATTAAACCTGGCATTAGTTACAGTCTCGATGTAATTCTCTCCTTTACAAGTATGAATGGTCGCGTTGTCATCAGAATGGCAGATAAATTTTGTACAGATCAGGCTGGAAATAGCTTCACAAGGACAAATGGTTCCACTATAATCATTCACTTTGGTAAGAGTAAGACATAACTTACAAACTTACTTCAATCATGATATATATGTCAATTGACTCCTCTGACAGACTGATGATATCTGTAATGAACTAATGAATGTCTTAGATAGAAGGCCAGTGCTAGCAGATTTGTGGACCTCTGTTCCTGCCTATGAGTTAGTGATGAATGGAGTCCCAAGAACTGTCCTTGCAACTAACAAATTGGAGGATGTGCAAATATTTTTGGGCTTCAGCATTCCCATTATAAACACAACAGAGCAGGTCCTAAATGCAATGATTGTCAATTCGGGTAAATTAATACCTATTCATCGCAGAAATCAAGGAAGCCGCGAGTTTAATTTCCAAGTAAGCAGAACTTACAGCTATGGTCTGAATAGTAAATAATATTATCTGTTGAAGGGTTTTAGCTAGAACCAGTTTCTGTATCCACCACTGTTAATTTGTGTGTGTGTGTGTGTGTATGCTTGTCTAAATCATTTCACAAATATGTTTAAAATTTTTACTTTGTAGATCAGGAATATATCTAGAACTGAAATCATTGTGATTGAATTACAAGCTGGACTATTAATCGGCAGGACAGGCACTCCTGTCTCACCGGTTCCCTCAATTACATTCCTTTATGGTATGACATTCTACAGTTTATAAGCTGAAGTTGGTTCAGGGAGCAGGGAGTCTTTTCGAAGCTTTGTGGAGCTAATTGCTTTCCTTTTCTCTCAGATTCTGTGGAGACCGGTGTAGGGCTGAGTACTAGTTCTCCAAATGTTACTAAGGACCACAGCATAAATGTAGTAGTTGAGTTTACAAAGCCGGTTTTTGGCTTTGAGGCCTCGATGGTAAATGTGGTTGGGGGTAGAATAACAAGGCAGGTGCATATTGTTACTCTTGAAACTTCTAATATCACAACATGCCTATTGCCAAAACTCCCAAAAGTAATGTGCAATGTTTCTAATTTCCTTTTGCAGGTTTAGGGAACTTTCAAGAGCTCTGTACTCCTTGAATGTACAAGCAATCACTGAGCATATGGTGTCAATTTCTGTTCCTGCAGGGAAGGTATATGATATATCAGAAAATCTTAACATGGCATCTAACCAACTTGAAGTGAAACACTGTACGTCTCATTTCTTGTCTTATTCGGTTCTCTACATCTATTCATTCCCCACATTTATTTTCTTTTTAATTTAATCAGTGATGATTCATTAGTTTTTGGTCCCTGGACGATTTGAAACTTGCCAGAGAGTTTGCATGCAAGACTATACTCTCACTACAGTATCTACTATAACTCTATAAGATATTAGTGAAGCTTAATAATTGTCAGACTTTAGCAAAAGGATATATATTGTTACACACACATGCGCGCACACAGATTCACATGTCTTCTCTGCTTGACTTTCTAGTCTGTGCAGACTCAACCCCTGCAATATCAATGGCATTGCAGTCATTTGTTAGTGCTGGTATATTAGCAACATCACTAGCAGCTGCTATTCTCTCAATTTCAACTGCACATCTTGGAGCAGTGGGAATTGCTTCTGAGAGAATCAATGTTGTTGCCTCCGATTCCTCAATGAATCTACATGTAAGATTCAAATTGTTTAATAGAAGCAAATATCCAAGTGGAAAGCTTTCTTCATGTCTCGTTTTCACCCCATCTTGTAAACTCCTTTGAAATTAGTCCAATGTATTATCTGCTTGGTCTTAAAATAGGGTCTGGTCGGACACCTTCAAGTTTTTGTCCTCTCAGACTGGCTCTCAGTTAATCAACCAATTGAATATTTCGAGACAACCAAAGGTCTCTGGTGGCTCATACCTCGTCAAAAGCTTCCATGGAAGAAGGATAGTGGTTCAGTTTTGCACCACCATGTCTACTTGGCTGAAGAGAATCTTCAGAGGAAATCTATTGCCTCATCTGTAGGAGGGTCTTCACATAAAGGAGTTAACGTTCAAGTTGACTCGTATCTAGCCAATTCTTCATATATGTGCAATGAAGTACCAGTTCCCATCGAGATGGGTCCCAAGTCTGGTTGGCTTCTTGGGCAGCATAACATGCATATGATTCCTTATGGATTACCCCTTCATTCTAATGAATATTTCATGTATTTCTTGGTGAGTATCTATTTAATGCATGCTGAAACTTTTTCTCTTCAATGTAAACCTATCTACGTATGGCTAATTATTTGCCTTACAGAGAGGAGAGCCATTGTCTGCTAGCAATGTCATCAAGGGAATGGAGAATTACCTAGGGTAGCTTCACAATTACCTTTAATGCTTTGATTTTAGTATGATTTTTCAAGTACCTAGAAGTACCAAAATTCAATAGATAAGCTAATGGTATTATGCCTAACTACTTTTAACAGGTGGGAAGACCTACTGATGAACTTGTTTTGGCTTGGTATTGGAGGAGGCAGTTTAGTCATCATCCATTTATTGATATTACTTTTCCTAAGGTGGAGAACTGGAACACCAGCTCATGGTTTACTGTCAGTTCCCAGATTCGAGCTCTTTCTTCTAATTCTCATGCTACCTTGTATCTCTCAGTCCTCGACTTTTGTGATAAAAGGTAAGGATTTAAGTTTTGTTCTTTTTAACTTGGTTGTTTTAGTGATCCCTCTAGGAACTTTTGAACTGATGACTAACTATATTTACAGGTGGTACAACAGGAGGAATCATTACTGGAGCTTTGTTGCTGGCTATCCCAGCAGCTCTTATAATATCAGTGTGCCTTTTTAATTTAATTGCAATCTTCTCTGCCAGTTATGTTCAGTACAAGGAAGTCAAGCATGTAGCTAGAAAAGAACCGTGGTCTACAAGGATTTTGTATTATTTTACAGGGAGACCTAGTGCTGGAAAGTGGTTTTATAAGGAAGGGATTCCTTCATCTTTCCTTCCACGTTTCGGGATTCTCTTTGAAAGTTTGAAGGGTCCTCCATTATTTGTTTTTGTTGATCAAAATGAACCAAACAGCATATCCAAGTGGACCGGAAGTGGCAATAGTGGTATTGGGAGGATGCGACCAGTCAGCTTGGATGGCAGCATTGAAGAAATTAAGATTCCTATATCGAAAAGGGTCTTGGGATGTGCTAGATCTTCCTACATTATTGTTGATCTTTCAAGACGGGTCTGCTTGGGGATCATATGTGGAGCTTACTCATCAAGGAAATCAAACCAAAGCCTCTTTGCACTGACCATTACGCTGGTACAGTTCATTTATCTATTTACTATCAAACCATACATCAGCAGGGGAGTCCATGTGGTGGAAAGTATTTCTCTACTGTGTGAGGTTGGCATCTTTGCTCTATTTATCAGTATTAATGGCTCAAATCCAGTCAAAGCGAGAAATGCAGGGTTCTTAATGCTAGGTCTTCTCTTCCTTACCTTTGTTACCCAAATTATCAATGAGTGGTATGCTTTGATGAAGTTCATATTAAGATTCTCTCAGCCTCAAAAGAATTCGTTCAAACTCGGTTTAAAGTTTGCTGCTAAGGGCCTTATCCTCCCATTTCTTCCAAAGAAGCAATGGCCAAGAGTCATACCTGCATCATCCCATCCAAAAACAGGTCTACCTCCAGTCCTTCATCCAGGTCCAGATACAAAATCTGGAAGGAGAGATATGAGAGCACCAGGCGGTAACACTATTAGCGCTATGACTGCAACTGTAGTCCCTGTACTCAGTCCTGGATCACCTGGCCCTAATGTTCTACAAATGACAGCAGGTTCCTCTACTCCCGAGACTACACTAGGTACGCAGAGAGCAGTGGAAGCAAAACAGCTAAAGGGACTGAAATTACAGCCGAAAAGTGATCTGAAGAAACTGAGGGAGTTGGCAAGGGCAAGTTTTTCAGGGGATTCAAATTTCGAGGAAGCTAGCACCAGCTATGGTCCTAAACCCTAAGCTGCCCAAGCTCCTACTTCTAGGATAGAACACTAGTGTAAAAATTCCTAGTGTGAGTTAGGCCATTTTGCTCAAGTAATTTGTACTCCTGCACAATGCACATAATTCTATTGCTCCCGAATCATATCAGTTCTAACTTCTAATGCTCCTGTCCAGTTCTTTTAATTCAGTAACGCAATTTGCAGAAAGTATTCACATTTTCGAAAAAAAACCAAAAGATGAATGAAGATTCAAAGGTGTTAAATTTCCTATTTCAACAATACAGTTTCCTTGAACAAAAGCCATGAATCTAACAATTCAATCCCACAAGCTATTCTGAGCCAAAAACATACACTCTGAGATTCATGGCTTCTGAAATCAACTCTATCTAAATCCAATTCTTGATGTGAGAAAACACACAGAATATACAAACTTGTAAAAAGGGTGCTCCAAGTTATCAAAATCTTGTTTATACCTCAGTGATAGTCATCAAAACCTTGAGGGTTGATCTGATCAGCAACATTGGCAACAAACCCATCAGTGAAACCAGCACCACCACCATCTTCTTGATCTCCAACCGGGTCTTCTTCTTGCCTCACCATCTGCTGCTGTGACGTCAGCAAGTGATTGACGCCATGAACAACCAGGAAGCGGCTCTTGTAGAGGTCCTGATCGGCCACCGGAACATCATTGAGCACAGGGACGTCACCCATCTTGATCACATTGATCATAAACCCTTCTTCAAAAGTCGGCAGCATCGTCCCGTCATCAAGCGCCACCAGGTCTTGCCACTTCAGCAGCCTCGGCACCACGTGCTGCCGGAAAATCTCCGAGTAATCGGAGCTGTTCCTCGCGTAGTCTTCGACGGCGTCGTCGACCGCTGCGAACACTGTCAGCGCCGTCTTCCGGTTGAACCCGATCAGCTGGGCGTCAAGAAACGCGGCCATGATCGAACAGCCTTTGGACCTCAGCAGATCCGCAACCGACCCGAACGGCCGGTGCGGCTGACCCGAAATTCCAGCGATCGGAGCCGGCGCCGGAGCTTCTTCAGCCTTCAAGAAAGTCAAGTTAAAGAACCGATCGACGGCGTATATGATCACCGACCCGTCGTCCAGAACCGAATTCGGGTCGACCCGAACGTCGTTGACCGACGAGTAGCCTTCGACGGCCGGAGACGAAGTCACGGTGAGTGAGTAATTCGGGAGCAGAGTCTGGATTTTGGTGCCTCGGTGGAGGTAGGGTAGGGTTTTGACGGAGAATCGTCGCGGCGAGATGTGGTACCGGAGCAGAGGCAGCGAGGGTGGGCCCGACTGGAGGAAGGCGGTGTCCGACGGAGCGAAGATGGTGGCGGTGGGAGAGTCGAGGTCGAGGCCGGCGCTGGCTGCGAGCTGGAGGGTGAGTGCCATGGAGAGGTAGCCGGAGTTGGAGAGGGTGTTGGCGGCGGTGAGGAGGAGGGTGGCGGAGAAAGCGACGGCGGAGGAAGAGAGGGAGAGGAGAATCAGAAAGAGGAGAAGCGTGGTGGCCATGGGAGAGGTTTTCATTTTTCAGAGAGTGAGAGAATTCTAGGGTTTGGTTTGTTTGTGATTTCAGGGATTGGAGAATCTGTTACGGGGTTTTAAGCGCAGAAGTGAGGGGAGAGTAAAAAGGGCGGGAACTCAAGAAATGGGGTCGGTTGGTTTGTTAGGCGGTTACGGCTATGACGTAAGAAAAAATGTTGGTTATTTCGTTTGGGGAGAAAAATGTTTGGTGTTTTTTTAAAAAAAAAAAATTTTATGAAAAAAAAAAAAAGTTTAGTGCTTGATTTATCAAATGATGCGATTTATGTCTGGGCATTTGGCCCTAATGTATCAAAAAAAAAAAATGATGCGATTTATGTTACGCTAATAGTCTGTATTTTTTTTTTTTTTTTAATGTCAGCTTTTGTTAAGAAATGCATGTACATTGCTTGATTCAAGGTTTTTGCTCAGAAGTTCTCTCTATTGTTATGGCCTTGGGACTTTACTTCAAGCTAGGGGTTCCGTCATGCTCTTGCTATTAAAAAGCACATTTTCTATTTTTTGAAGTCAGCTTTAATGAATTAGTACGAGAGTGTGTGTGTTTTGAGACAATTCCTTTACAAGTTCTCTCTATTGTTTTGGCCTTGGGGCTTTTCTTCGAGCTAACAAGGGCTTGTCGTGTGTACTTATTTGTTCCATCCATTGTTACCTTTTTGATTGCTTCATATCATCAAGTTTCACACAAAAAAATGAGGTTTGCAGCAATCATCGAATTTTTTCTTCTTTTATTTTAACCAAAATCCGAGTGAAAAGAGAGTAGTGACCTCCCCAACACTCAAATATTGATCACCTTATTTCATGAACAAATATGGTAACATCATCTTCAACACTCTCAAGTGGACGTCCGCTAGCGAATGATCCCCGTGTTTTAATCGTGGGCCCGCATGCGGATATCTTCCCCCTAACGGCCCTCTATACTTACTCTCATGATCGAGTGTTTGTGTTGTTGGCTCATTACAAGATATCGTTGATTGAGTGATGACGGTTTTCACTCGCATCTATCACTTGTATTAACTACTCAGGAAGTGGAGTTGACTCGAGCACATGTAAATCATTCATAGGTTCAGAGCTACTACTCAATTGGTATGTTGAAGTGTCGCTACCAATGATGTTGGCACTGTGTCGGATTATGAGTCTCCTTGGTCTGTGTGACCATTGTTCCGGCCTCATGGTATACCGGAGATTTAGTAGCTCAATTAGGAAGTTTTGTTCAGGCCCATTAGTTTGATGTTATATGTGGGTCATTAGTGACTCTTTGATTGTATCGTTCATACCAGTTGTCACACTCCCGTATGAATGAACTCATTTGATAAGCCCTCTATACTCTATATCATGTATATTAATTGATCAATAAAAGATGGGCCAAAATAATCATGGGTTTGTCGATCAGCATATATTAGGTTACACTTAGGATTCGGCTGCAAGGCCCATAAATGATTTTGGGTCAAGAGGCGTGTGCTCCTCACGGACTAACGCGTCCATGGACTCTAGAACCATGCTCAAGCCTGTGTCCAAGTGTGCCTGCACAATCCCACACGTGTTTCATTAACTCATAATCCCCTAATTACCACACTCTCACAGCCTAAACCCCTTATTAGCACCCAGATTTGCACATGATTCCCACACAAACCATGTACTTAACCAGGTGCTTAGAGCTAACCACATTAATATTATCCTTACTTTAGGAAAAAAGAAAAGAAAAAGAAAACAATGTATTATGACTATTATCTGTCGGCACCGGCACCATTAAGTTGATACAGACCATTCTTGGTAAAAATTAAAACATAGGGGACCAATAAACCATTTAAATTCAATTTGCCTAGATTTACGAGCCAATCCGTTTTAAATCGCACCAGTCCAAAATTCCCCGCAAAATAATTCCCGCCATACCATTAAACTTCAAAACCCACAAGCTTCCCTCGCAAGCTGAATCCAAATTGACCAAAACACCCTCCAACAAACATCCAAAGATACCATCCTCATCCGCCAGCAGTCTTGTGTGGCACAAATCGGGTTTAGCGCCTACTGATATAGTATAGGAATTCCCTAAAATACCCTTCATTCTCGCGCAAGCTTCCCCAATTAAAATTCAAATCACCCGCTCCTTCACGACTCCAAAAAACCCAATTCGAATTCAAAACCCTATAAATTCGACCCCAATTCTCCAACCTCTCCATATCATATCACAGACCCCCAAAATTCTCAAAACCCTTAAATCGAATTTCAACTCCATCTTCTTCTTCTTCCCCAAAATGCCTGCAATTCCAGAAGAGCCGCTGCTAATGGCCAACCCGGACCGGTTCTGCATGTTCCCCATTCAGTACCCGGAGATCTGGGAAATGTACAAGAAGGCCGAGGCGTCGTTCTGGACCGCCGAGGAGGTCGACCTCGACCAGGACCAGCGCCACTGGGAGACCCTAACCCCGGGGGAGAAGCACTTCATCACCCACGTCCTCGCCTTCTTCGCCGCCTCCGACGGCATCGTTCTCGAGAATCTCGCCGGCCGCTTCATGAAGGAGGTACAGGTCTCGGAGGCGCGTGCCTTCTACGGCTTCCAGATCGCGATTGAGAACATCCACTCCGAGATGTACAGCCTTCTTCTCGAGACCTACATCAAAGACTCGGACGAGAAGAGCCGTCTCTTCCGGGCCGTCGACACCATTCCCTGCGTCGCCAAGAAGGCCCAGTGGGCCCTGCGCTGGATCGACGGCTCCGAGACGTTCGCGGAGCGCATCGTGGCCTTTGCCTGCGTGGAGGGGATCTTCTTCTCGGGGAGCTTCTGCGCGATATTTTGGCTAAAAAAGCGCGGGTTAATGCCCGGTCTGACCTTCTCGAACGAGTTGATCTCGCGAGATGAAGGCCTCCACTGCGACTTCGCGTGCCTGCTGTACTCGCTCCTCCGGATAAAGCTCACCGAGGAGCGCGTGAAGTCAATCGTCCGCGACGCGGTTGAGATAGAGAGAGAGTTCGTGTGCGACGCGTTACCGTGCGCCTTAGTAGGAATGAACGGTGATCTGATGAGCCAGTACATCGAGTTCGTGGCTGATAGGCTGGTGGGTGCGTTGGGATACGGGAAGATCTATGATGTGCAGAACCCGTTTGATTGGATGGAGCTGATTAGTCTTCAGGGGAAGACTAATTTCTTTGAGAAGAGAGTTGGGGAGTACCAGAAGGCCTCAGTCATGAACAGCATTAGTGGAAATGGTGGCAACCATGTGTTCAAGATGGATGAGGATTTCTAAATTAGGACTTTTCTTTTATTTTTATTTTTTTAGATTTACAACTTCTGTTTTGTTCAATTTGTTATTCTGTGCCTTCAGATATATGATAAATGAAAATTTTCAATACTTTGTTCCTAGTCTATTGATGTGTCCTAATTTGAGTGCCGATATACTTGTGATGCCCGATTTTTTAAACCCTGACTTTGGTGGTGTGGAATAAGAAAAGGACAGGGTTTTCAATTTTTCATTTTGGGTTGGATTGGGGGGTTAAAAAGAAAAAGGGGAAAAGAAACTGGCTTTGGAAATGTGAGGGTGTCTTTTTCTGGACCTCATAAGAAAATAGGGTAAACCCTGATATTTGAAAACCAAGGCTTGAAGCTTTTGAGAATACGATGTCTACTGGGAGGTCTGAGATGCTGTCAAGGGAGCAATTGCTTCATCTCTTTGATCGGTTCGCCTTCCTTACCTCTCAGCCTGGTACCATTTCTCATTTCTCGCTCTGTCTCTTTGTGTTTGTTTGATTTCTTTATGTATTTTTATGATATTGCTCTACTTTTTGTGTTCGCATTTTCGGGTTTGTGTTTTGGGGAGTGGAGGAATGTGGTGGGTTTGGGTTTAATCATTTTTGTTTGCAGACGTGAAGAAAAGAATTGCAGATGGGGTTGAGGATAAGCAGGTGGGTTTATTGCCCTTATGTTATAGATTTCTGCTACTCCCTTTCATAACAGAGCTATGATGTCATTTTCAGAATGCTAGTTTACTGCTTGGTTACCTGAACTGGTTTTTTTTTTTACTATGCTGCATTAGGCATCTTACTTGAGACAAACACATTTCCAGGTTACTAGTATAATTCAGTTCGGTAACACAATTTTAGTTGGACATTTGTGTCAATACTATGTACTCGGTACTCGATACCAAATAGAGGCGAATGACGGGTTTATTGCCAGGAATAAAACCACTAGCATGACTAGATGGTACTTCAATGGATCTTTAGGTTCACAATAAGAATTGATGACACTGAACATAAAGTACAACTAATGAATAGAGCTTATAAAACACTATGCTGTTTGGAAGTATATGAAATGATGTTTTTCTTTTCCTAGTTGACTGTACTTATTAAGTACTACATCCATTTGTTCCATTTTCTTGTCTGATATACTATTACTATATGCAGGAAGCTGTAGCTGTGACCACTGCTATCCAAGAAGAGATATTTCTGGAAATGGGTATTGGTAAGTTCGTTCTTCAAATGCTAAATATATTTTCAGATTCCAACTGTTGTACTATCAAAAAGATGAACCACAGTTACCCATGCCAACAAAGATTATATATCATATTGCATTTATCTGTTCAATGTGTTGTATATGTTGATATGTATAGTTTGTATGTGTCTGATGCTTATGTTGTGATTGAAATTTAGTTATTTTGCAATTTTGCTTTTCACAATCATGATGCTTGTAATCTATGGACTAGCAAGCCTTATACCACAATCACTGTACAGACTAATTTAGAGTAAATGTTTCCTTTTACTACAGATCCAAGGTTTGGCATATCATGCCTGGGAAAGGTGAATATAAACTATGAGAATGATCAGGATATGATGATTTGCTTCTATAAGTTCATTGCAAGGTAGTCCACTTCACTGCCTATATAAACTTATGAAGTTAACCAACTTTGAAATGCCATCCATATTTTCAGCATATAAGTTCTTTGTTCTTCAGTTTAGTTGATCCTTCAACCTAGACTGAATGTGGACAAGGCCATATTATAATCAGTAATAAAAACTTGTTTATTTGTCTTATTTCCATTTGCTGTACCAATTACATGGAACATCTTTGTTCATTCTGAAGGAAAGAAAAAGTTCTTTTTGGCTCCAAGTGTCATTTTCTTTGTGGGGGGGGGGGGGGGGGGGGGGACTGTATAAGGTGTTATTTTACTTTTCGAGTTCTGTTATTTATAGACATGCTGTATCTTTTCCCTTATCTATAGACATTTAAGCTGGTGTAAGTATGCTCAAGGCTAGTAAGTCTTGGCTCTAGTTCTGAGGGTTTGGGGGGGGGGGGGACTGTGTTAGGCCTAAAATAACATATTAGGTTGAACATATGAAGGCACAAATCTTACCTTAGAAGGAAGAACAAAACGAAAGGTTCTGATATTTAATTGTATGTTGCTCATGACAGGGAAGAGTTGGCCTGTGATGAAGCCGAGCTTGGAGCAGATGAGTTTGCTGAAAGGATGCAGATTCAAGAAAAAATGCAGCAGCAGGTAATATCTGATCACAATTGACAACTGTAATGGTAAAGGTGTCTGTTTCTAAATAACCAGAAGTAATTTTTTTTCAGCAACTGGAGATGCTGAAGCAAATGCGCAAGTTTCCCCTAGATGATCAATCTGCAATCCTAGAAAAGGTATGCGGCTATACATATATTATCCTTTGGCTTACATTGTATTAGAAATGTGGATCTTGGATCACTGGAAGATTGGTTTTGTAACTCATATCTAGTTAGATTAAAGATTATGGAAACAAATGGAATGGACTTGAATTCAGGTGCCTCTTTGGTCTATGGTTTACAAAGAAGAAAGCCCCCATTATGTGAAAACTTCACTACTACTGAACATCCGATGAAAAGCCTAGTTAGCATCATTGATGTTTTTATTGATGTGTGAATATCCACTTTTTACTGTACTGTCGTACCATACTGTTTGGGTAATAAATTGTCGTGGATTTGGTACTTACAGTTGCGCCAGCAGATGGAAATCGCCAACTTTGAGGATGCTGCATCAGTATTGTCATGGGAGCAGATTCAGGAGATTGTTCAAAGGAGGGTATCACCTTTATTTAACCCCAAGTAGATAGATGGGGATATGCATCAGTTAACCAATGTAGCTTGTCTAGACTGGGTTATCCTGGCCCTTTATTCTTGTCGTAATTACTCATCAAATGCAGAATTGAATGGAATGAAGTTATGGAGTATGTTTTCTGTTGATTTAAATTTAATCTGTGGTTGTGTTGAATGCTTGAGCAAAGATATGGCTGTTCAACAAGAAAAGAATAAGGGTTGGAGTTGAGAATGAGAAACAATCTTAAAATGTTATTAAAAAAAAAAGGTCCCACCGAGATTTGAACTCGGGTTACTGGATTCAGAGTCCAATGTCCTGACCACTAGACCATGGGACCCAATTGGTAAGCTACTCGAATAATAGTTAACTTGAACGACAAGTATGCATCAATTATCAAGTCTGCTAACAACCTTTTCTCGTTGATTAGGTGTTAATTTTAATTTTCAGGTCTAGTTGGTGTGAAATTGTTAAATACAATAATGAATATTGTATACGGTATACCAACATCCGCGACAGAATTTGTCTCGCGAAGGACATGGGAGAAGAACATACCTTAGCTTCAAACTTTTTGGCAATTTCTTTAGGTGCCCATTACATCATAATGCACTAATTATATATTGATTGATCTAGTTGGTTTTCCATCGCGATGAAAACTTGTGCAATATCTTTCATATAATTTTGCTCATTAAGTTGAAACTTATTATCAACGAGAATAAAGAAACACTACTACGTGCCTATTAGATGGACACTCCATTGACTAATTGTATATACTGATCGAGTACTGATTCATCAAGTTTTACAAATATACTGCTCAATTAAAAAAAAAAAAAGAAGTTGATTTCCAGGAAAAACCCAAAATAATAGTTGAAATTTATTATCAACGAGAATAAAGAAACACTACTTAGATGGACACTCCATTGACTAATTGTATATACTGATCGAGTACTGATTCATCAAGTTTTACAAATAGAAAAATTAAAAGAGCACGCCACCCTTGCCTTGGTTATAATAATACATCATATTACTAATGAAATTTCCCCGGTTAAATTCCATTGCTCATCTCTATTTTATTATACAGCCCACATTGAATTAAGCACATTCAAGCCGAAGTACCAAAATGTCGTCCCAAAATCCCAGCAATGAAACTCTTTTCATTTCTGTTTTGATCCTATTTATCCTTGTTATCTTTTGGAAGATGATATCCAAAATCGTAGTCAAGTCTCCCCCAGGGCCGTGGAAGCTGCCTATGATAGGAAACTTGCATCAGTTGGTGAGTACACTCCCACATCGTACGCTGCGAGACTTGGCCAAGCAACACGGACCCATCATGCACCTGAAAATGGGTCAGTTGGAGACCATAATTATTTCATCAGCCAAAGGAGCTCAAGAGGTGTTGAAGACTCATGAGCTCAGTTTGAGTCAGAGGCCTCAGGTTTTGGCTGTAGAAGTCATGTCCTATGGTCAATCCAGTGTCGTTTTCGCTCCTTATGGAGATTTCTGGAGAGAGCTTCGCAAGATTTCCGTGTGTGAACTCTTGAGTGCCAAACGTGTGCAGTCGTTCAGGTCTATAAGGGAAGAAGAGGTGTGGAGTCTCCTCGAATCTGTTTCGAATATGAGCCCCTCATCATCGTTCAATTTCAGCGAGAAGATCTTCGCCTTGACGTATGGGATAGTGTCGAGGGCAGCGTTTGGGAAGAGGTGCTCCGATCAAGTTCAGAAAGAGTTCACGTCTTTGGTTGAGGAAGCAATAAAACTCGCTGCAGGTTTTGACGTGCCGGATTTGTTTCCTTCACTCAAGTTTCTTGGTTACCTTACCGGAAGCATACCGGCCATGAGGAACATGCGAGACAAGCTCGGAATCATTCTCGACGGTATCATCAACGATCATGTAGTTCTTGATGGTCATGATAATGATAATGAAGATTTTGTTGACGTACTTCTAAGGCTTTAGCAGTCCAACAAACTGGGGTTCGATTTCACAACCAGTAAGATTAAAGATGTCATTATGGTACGTCAATTCAGATGTTATTTTATTGTTACACTAGTAATATGGTACCTATAATAATAATAATAATTATTATTATTATTTAACTAAAGAATCTTAGTTTTCTGAAAAATAATAACACTAATTTTAAAAAAACCATGCATCGCGGATCCTCACATTTTAACTGCATGCAATTAAAGTCGTTTGATCCACGAAAACAGTATGACTGATTCAAACTAATTAATTTGATGTTTTCATAGGGATCGACCACTACAAGCTCCGACGAAAACTATATTCATTTGACCTTGATTAAATATTGCAACTGTTATGTTAATTAACTTTATGAACCGACTTTTGAAATGATGAATGTGACTGTTTTCTGTTTAGTATGCCCTTTCAAGTTTGAACTAAGCTACTTTGCCAAAAAAAAAAAAAGTTTGAACTAAGCTAGCCACATGTATGCAGCCTACGTAAGTATGACTGTAAGTTGATTCAGCGCATGCATGCATGTGTTTGGTTTTGGTGAATGCAGGACTTCTTTTCTGCGGGGAGTGAGACTTCAGCTACTACCACAGAATGGGCAATGTCGGAGTTGATGAGAAACCCTGAAGTGATGAAGAAGGCCCAAGCAGAGGTGCGCCAATTTTTAGTGAACCGCCTTGAAGGAAAGAAAAGAATTGAAGAAGCAGATGTTCAAACACTGGACTACTTGAAAGCAGTGGTAAAAGAAACTCTGCGACTTCACCCTACCATTCCTTTAATCCCAAGAGAAGCAAGGGAGAGATGCGAGATCAGTGGTTACCAAGTAGCAGTTAAGACAAAAGTGATTGTGAACGAGTGGGCAATGGGAAGAGATGCAGAGAATTGGGTTGATCCCGAGTCGTTTAAGCCAGAGAGGTTCCTCCATATCCATGGTGATAAAGTTAGTTCCAATAATATCGACTTCAAAGGGAGCAACTTTGAGTTCATTCCATTTGGGGCAGGTAGGAGAATATGTCCGGGCATATCATTTGCCACTGCAATGATTGAGCTTGCTCTTTCTCAGTTGCTCTATCATTTTGATTGGAAACTCCCCAGTGGAATCAAACCGGATGAGCTTGACATGTCGGAGACTTTCGGAGTAACCTGTAGGAGAAAAAATGATCTGTACTTGATTGCCACCCCTCATTGATCATTATCACCAGTATATATGTATACAAATTATGTCTATTTTCTCATCATATATAAGGACATCGATCATATAATTGAAGAAAACTAGACACAAACTTGTGGAAGGTTTTCTGATATATTGCTTCTTGAAGAAAAACAAATTACGTACAAGATTACACTATATAGACACATTGAGTAAGGAAACAGACTTCCATCACCCTTAAAACACTCAAAGAGGACTTTAACCTTAATTTAATTAAGGAACAACTCTATCAACTAAACCCATAACTATGTTAACAACTCTTTCTTAACAAACTCTATCAACTAAGGTAATGTGAGGTAAGGTATTAACAGTAAAAGATAATGCTAGAATCAGTGAAGTGATACAGCCATACTGCCAATAATAGATACGTGATTGTAGACAACTGGTGTAAATTACTTGATGACATAATGATGGAACCCTACGTATCAGTCCATCTGTAGGGGAAAATAGATAAAAACAATCACGGAACCATGCCATATTGACGGATTATGCTAATTCTTTGATTAGGTGCTAATTTTCGTTTCCAAAAATTCATCATTCGTGACATATTTGAACTAGTGACAAAATAGGTTCTCGCAATCAAGTTTAGTTGGTACAATATTTTATAACAGTCATGTATCATTGTTAGTACTTGAATTGGTGGTAAAGCAAAGACTAAATTAATCAATTAATAAACCCGGGTCCATAAACATGATCCTACGTACTAGTGATTTACGATTCAAAGAGAACTGAAGACTTATCAATTATAAAATGAAAGAAATCAAAATATTATTTCAAAGTTTCCTATATTGCTATTCGTCCATAACAAGCATTTTCAGTCACGATGTCAACCCGAATCCTAGAAATACTAACAATAATAATACTTCCTTGTCGATCAATGAAGTAAGTTGAATTTACATAATTAGCAACGTACCGAAACGTGTTGGCAACTGGCCGGATGATACTAATGGATCAGGTTGAAGACTTGATCGAAGGTGCTGCCTATAACTCACAAATAGAAAAGGTTTGCTGCCGGTGCTTCTTGACTAATCAACAGAGTCACCATCTCGATTGCAAATGATCGATTTCATGCAATATATTAGTTGAATGACGTATTTCATTATTCAAAAACTATATACTAGTTAAGTTCAAGTGTCCCGATGACCAAAAGCTATACATTCTTAATATCCTCTTTTGATTCAACATCTTAATTTGAGTGCATAATTAATATCGATCATAGATCTCCAATGTCCCTCTTAATGCTCCAAATACCCTACTTTCCTCTCTTCACTTCTCTCTTGATCCTGGTTATTGTTTGGAAGAAATCCAAAGCCAAATCAGGCCCTAGGAAGTCTCCACCAGGGCCATGGAAGCTGCCTATTATCGGAAACTTGCATCAGTTGGCTACTGGTAATCCACTACCACATCATGCACTGAGAGACTTAGCCAAGAAAAATGGACCTATTATGCACCTAAAACCGGGTCAGGTGGAGGCCTTAATAATCTCTTCCTCCAAAGCTGCAGAAGAGGTGTTGAAGACACATGAGCTCACTTTTGCTCAGAGGCTTCTATTTTTGGCCGCAGAAGTCATGTCTTTTGGTCAAGAAGGCATTGTGTTTGCTCCTTATGGGGATTTCTGGAGAGAGGTGCGCAAGATTTGTGTGTTTCGAACTCTTCAGCCCTAAACGTGTGCAGTCATTTAGATCGATAAGAGAAGAAGAGGTTTCGAATCTCATCGAGGCCATTTCCTCATCATCAAAGGGACTTACTCCCATCAATTTCAGTGACAAGAGTTTCAGTTTGACAACTGGGATAGGATCGAGGGCACCGTTTGGGGAAAAGTGCAAAGATCAGGAGGAGTTCTGTTCATTGCTTGAAGAATCGACAAAACTTGCTGGAGGCTTTGACATACCGGATTTGTTTCCTTCACTCAAATGTCTTGGTTTCGTAAATGGGAGCATACCTTCAATGAAGAAGATGCGAAAAAAGTTTGGACAGATTCTTGAGAGTATCATCAACGATCATAAGATCAAAAGTCAAGGCAATGAGATTGACAAACCAGAAGAAGATCTTGTTGACGTACTTCTCAAACTTCAGGAGTCCAAGAAGCTCGAATTCAACGTACTTGACAACCGATCAGATCAAAGATGTCATTATGGTACGTTTATATAAATATGACGTACTGAAACATATATATTGCAGATGCTCACAAAACTTGTTCACCAAATTCTTTCTAATCAAGTTATGTGACCAGTTACGGATCCAATATTTTTTGTGTAATCAAATTATAACATGGTTCCGAACCATGATACACGTGGTGGTCTGTATTGATGTTATTGGCCTATAGTACCTATCGTTGTCGCCAGTCGTTGTTCCATTACTGTCTTTGAGGCAATATGTGGTACACGTTCCATTATCATGAGTGAGATTGTCTGGTTACCTTTGCATGAGCCCTTATAGCCAATTTGTTGAAAACATTGAATTATAATTAGCACATCTTGACACCACACACACACGCACACACACAAGGGAAAAACAGAACACATGCACATAGAGGGAGTGATGTAGTCGGAAAGATCACCTAAGGTTTACAAGCAATAAACCTAAAACAAAGATTCTGGAGTCCACCAGAGATATAAGAGATAATTCTCAATTTGATGGAAAATATGATAAAAGATAGTTCTGCAGCCGTTTAAGGTTGGGTTGAACCCTAGGGCGACTAACAATGAAACCCTAAAACCCACGGGTAAAAATAAAACAAATCCAAAACAAACTAGAAAACCGAAAATTCTGAAAAACAGTACATTGCATTTTTGAGGCCCTAAACGACCCCGAAAGCCCGAAAAAGGCCACACATCGTGGTATAACCACGAGTTTTGTTCCTGGCGCGATTCCCTTTCCGGAAAGCTATGGCACGATCAAATTAGACACCAAATGCGAAAGTTGCAATAGTAACTTTGGTTTTCCTCCTTTTGCACGATCGAATTGTTCTTCAATTCGGGCTGCCATTCGTTCTACATCAGGGAGCTACTCGATAGTGTAATGTCTGCATAAACCGGCACTCCTTTGGATTGTGTGTGTTAGGGCTAGTTTGGGATTGCTGTGACTTTAAAAAAAAACTGCTGTTGCTGTACTGTGAAAATAATCAGCTGTGAATTAAAACAGTTTCGTGTTTGGTAAACAATACTTTTAAAAGTGCTGTCAGTACATAAAACAACTTCAAAGCGTTTGGTAAATTCTAAGTAAAAGTGCTGTAGATATGTTTATTGACCATAAAGGACATGATTTAATTTTTTTTTTCTTTCACTCTTTAACAAATCGATCATGTCCATTTCAACAAATTGTAAATAATTATTTTAACAAATAAAACACTACGATAATAATATATAGCAGATCATCAAAAAAAAATATCTGAGTATCACCAACCTTTAGAATCAAATTAATATCTATCTGAACTAGAAAAAATAAAACAAAAATAAATTAAAAACCGAACAGATAGAGCCCAATGTCTACATTGCATTCATTAAACTTGTGGCTATATTATTTCTTAATACTTCCATTTCTTGTGCACCGGCATCATGACGACTACGATGAACTCCTTGTGTATCCTCCTCTATATCAGTGGTCTCATTAGCCATAGTGCTATTCTCATTTCCATGTTTATCACTTTCAGCATGTCTCCTTATGTAGTTATGAAGTGCCATGGTTGCAATGATTATCTTCACCTGCTTGTCAAATGGATAGTTAGGCATATCCCTTAAAATCTTCCACTTTTTCTTCCAGACTCCAAAAGTGCGTTCAATGACGCTTCTGAGAGAAGAGTGCACGTAGTTGAATACCTCCTTAGGGCCTGTCGGGCCACCACATCTACGAAAATCTGGAAGATGATATGTGTTATTTTTATATGGTCCCAAGTACCCTTTCATTTGGGGGTATCCTGCATCAACTAAATAATATTTTCCTGTAAAATATGAAAAGTATTTAACATATTAGGATGCGATATTGAAATAGAACTTGAATGTGAACAAATAGTAAAAAAGTATTAAAAACAAAATTATTACCACTAGGAGGGTTGGGAAAATTCCACTTAGGATTCCGTATGGCTGATAAGAAAATCCTTGTATCATGTGCAGTGCCTTCCCAACCTGCACATGCAAATATGAATTGCATATCAAAGTTACATGCAGCCATTATGTTTTGGGTCGGCATCCCTTTTCTTCCAATATAGGGTCACTACAAAAAAAAATTCAATTTGCCATGGCGCAAGGCCGTCGCCAAAAGCCAAATTGCCGTCGCAAAAGACCAACGGCGACGGCTAGGCGACGGCAAAATTGCCGTTGTCGTTGGTGGGGTCGCCATTGCTATTTGCGACGGCAATTACGCCGTCGCATGATTTTTGGCGACGGCATAATGGCGACGCCATCAACAATTTTGCCGTCGCCAAAGGTCATTGGCGACAGCAACATTGCCGTCGCAAAAATGCATATTATTGATTAAAAAAAAACCTGGCATGCAAATTTGCATACCAGGTTTTCTATTTTGAGCAAAAGAAGCCATATAAATCATAATTTCATATGTTTTTTTCACATTATTTCTATACATTTCATACAACTTCACCAATCTTGAAAATACAAAAACATTCAAAAATTAAAATACATAATGCTGACGCTCAGTAGGCTAAGTATCATGACCTACATAATCAGAATTCAAGCGCATAAGTTCAACCGCATTGGTATTCTTCTTTGCTTCATTCATTCATTGATAGCTATGTTCTTCTTTGTGTCTATCTCCTTCTCCACCACTCTTCTTCTCTCTATAGCAATAGGTCCTACACTGTAAAAATTCAGTTCTTGTAAACAAAATCAGTAGATTTAAGACAAGTATTTGAAAATGTGAAACTTGTGATTCAACAAAATTTGCATAGAGAGACTTGGATTTGATGCCACCACATATAAGGAGAGACTTGAACACATTGACAATATTGCAGATAAAAAACATATAAAACTGCTTCATCTTAGGCAGAAGTGTCATACTAAGACAAAAGGCATATAAAATTAACCAAAATGAAATAGCACTAGAGTTTAAGCTATAATTTGAACTCCTAAATTCATATCATGAGAGAAATTGAAGTAGCATTATCACTTAGACTTTTCAGGGTACAAAACTGAGCATAACTGAGCAATATCCTTGACTAACCAGTAACCAAAACTGAGGATAAGTCATTAACTCATAACAGGGCATACCAAAACAGATGCAATTTCATACTCGTGTATTGGTTGCCAAGAAAATTTGTATTCAGTAACCAAGGCAGTTAGTATTCAGTAACCAATTAGTATGCATTTACATACCATATGTCCATATCAGATACAATTAGTTTCCAGTATGCTATTGTCCACAATTGTATATCAGATACAATTTCAATTCCCACACAATTTCATATTATCCAAAGCAGGAAATGACAATGTAAACTATTATCCAGAGCAGGTAATGGGTAACTATTTTACAAATTTTGACACAATGTGGAATTTTGGATGCGAACAAACAGAAACCAAGCATTTTAAGGCACCTGAATCTGAATAAACAACCTAACCGAAGAAACATGTATGCCTTCAAATTTAAAGTGAAAATTGATATCAAATCGATAGTAAAAAAAAGCATATGAAAGGGAATAAACCTGGATGGCATTGGGATCCTTAACATTATTAGGATCTCTTGAGAGATGAATGCTTGCACCAAGATATAAATCTGGCACCTCACTGATCTCGTCCTTATTGACTGGGTTTTCGGATGGACCGTCAACCTGATTTTAAGTTTCGTCAACAGCCCTTATGTTAGACAACCCCCACGACGCATCTTGTGCATGACTCTCATCATGAGCTGCACGAAGTAAATCAGTTTCAAACTCTTTAGAGTCATAGGAACAAGTTTGAAGTTTTGAAATTGAGCAGAAGTTCAACTCTAGAAGAGTGCGCTGGGTTAGCTTTCGTTATTAACATAATGACCACCCAAAACAGGTAAACAATTTAACCAAGACTACTAGCCAAATAAGCAAGGAAAACACAAAGGGTAAAAATGTTCCTTACCCTCCAGCATCACTTAATATTAGAAATTGTTTACGGAATTCTAATTCACCCAGAGCTACTAAGTGTGCTTCTCCATGGTCTCCAGGTTCCTCTATAACTGAGGACCTAGTGATACTCTCACCTGCAGCAGCAGCACACTCACACTGAGCCAGCAATGAATTTAATATAACATTATAATCATAATAACTACCAGCTACAATGAAATGGATGAAACTGAGAAAGTTAGAGCATGACGGACCTTGAAACCTCTCATGAAGTTGTACAGGAACATCAGCAGACAGTCTCTGATATGGAGAAATTCAGACGGCTTTTGATGGAGAACTGATTGTCCTTGAACAAGTGTTCGATCAGTACAACAAACATTCACAAGAAACAAAACTGTCTAGTTAATGAAAGCATTGGTACACATAATGAAATCATATCATTATTAACATTACACTTCATGAAAAACAATAAAGTCAAAAGTAATTATAGAAAGACATTCTTCAGGTATTCATCTATGAAATACATAGATAGAAAATGGCCATCACAAAGGTTATGGAAATTAACTTCTTATTTATAGATGAAATGTTGATCAACAAACCAAACCTGGATTTAGGGTTTAGAATGTTGATCAACACTCCAAACCTGGATTTAGGGTACACATAGATTGCCTGTTGCTCAGAATTCCAGAAAAAGGAATTTCCTTCAGCATTTGATTCAACCATTGCGCTAATCTTGCATCGCCCATCTGCCTTAATCAAATTTAGCAATTCATATACAAAAAGGTTAGGTACCAAAACAAACACACAAAAAAAAAAAATAGAGATTGAAAGACGGGAAACAGAGAAATTCAAAGGGTCAATTATAGATATGTTAAATAGAAAACAAAAGCTTATTATAAGAAATGATCCTCCAATGCTTTCCATCATAACCAAAATTCTCCAGTAATTAAACTAGAAAGGATCCTCCAATCCAGCTTTGGCAACAAAACCTCAGCCTTGAGATTGCTTAATGTTCAAGGATGCTTTTCCGTCTTTGACAAAGTATCAAGTTTCCACAAGCATAAGATTGGTTATGATTTTTTATAGCTTGGCTCCTTTTACCCCAAGACCTTTTGATGTTTGTTGGCAAATGAACACATACAAAAAGAAAACCGAAAAAGAAACAAATGCAGCAGAGCAGAGAGAGATTAATCAAATTTATTGTAATGACCAAACAGATTGGCACATGAGTGAAACATGTGCATACATTTCCTAATCTTAAAGTAAAAAAATGATTCCTCATCATTATGAAACATGTCGACTAATCAAGCAATAATTAAAACGTATTCAAATATGAAGCAATTGGCTCAACAATCTTGATGGGTTTCTGAAACAAAAGTGAAACCTTAATCATATTAGACATTTGAATCCAATGTCAGCCATCAAAATCCAATCTGTGTACAAAGGAGAATCCAATGAAACAAAAACCATTCCAATACATAAACGAAAACAAAAATGAACAATAACCAAATATACTAAAATTCTCGTCTCATCTTCTCCAATCAGTTTTCCAGCACGTTGATTATCCTGATATCCCATTTACCCACACAAACAAAATTCCATAAAAAAAAAATTCAAGATCTGCAACCTGCAAGCCTTAAGATTGAAACTTTAAAAATATAAGAGATGAGAAACAAGAACCTTACCGCGAGCACCCAAGCTCTAGGCTCAGGCCCACTCCCCTGTCCCATCGAACGCCTTCGATCCCTGGTAGATCCAAACCTTTGCCGTCGTCCTCAGAGAACGCTACAACAGATCCGCCACTCCACCCTAAGCCAACCTCGAATCAACAAAGCCTCGAGGTTGTCTTAGGCCGGAAAATCACATGGCTTTTGAAACTCTGATCCAGGAAAGCTATGGATGCGTTACAGTACCTGTGGCTCTGGTAACGAGGACGCGAGCTGGTTGTTTCGCCATGGATTCCGATGAAGAAAACGAAGCGATCTGAAAATGGTAGAAAGTTGGTTGGAGTTTGACCAATCTGCTGTGAAAGTGGAGGAGTGGAGGGAGGGGATCGGAAGGTATATAAAGGGAAAAGAGGAAAGTAAGAACGAGGGGATGGGGCTGCATGCACTCCGCAGAGAATATGACAGATCGAGAGGGGAAAATAGTTGAAGGAGGTGATGGAGAGAGGAAATCTATAGCACTCATCGGTATCGAATCGAGATGGACTCAAAGAAGGACGGCAAAGTAGAGAGAAAGAGAAGTAAAATCGTTTAGTTCAGATGCTAATCTTAAAGGAATAGAAAGCACGGGAAAATAAAAACATAAAAGCCACGGGAAGAATTGAAGAAACGCGACGGCATGAATGTCTTTACAGTCGCAAACTGTTAATATTTTACCACGACTAACTCTTGCCGAAGTAAATCATTGGGTTTGCGACGCCCAATGGCGACGGCAGTTGTTACCGTCGCAAATATTTTGCACAATCGCGACCCCTCAAGTTTTGCCGTGGCGAAAGAGGAGGCTTTAGCGACGGCAATTGAAGGCCGACGCAAATTGGTGAAGCCATTGGAATTCTTTTTTGTAGTGGGTATTTGATCTGCAGGACGAATTGAAGCACGAACATGTACACCGTCTATGGCACCGATGCAATCCTTGAAACACAACAAAACAAAACTTTCAATATTGACAACTTAATTCACTAATAACATATAGACAATTCAAGTAATTACCTTAAAATGAGGCATATATCTAGAATCCCTCAATATCTGTGGTGCAGTGTTCTTGAACTCAAGATCCTCTGGCTGTATGACTTCTATAGCCAAGTTACACACCATATCCAAAACATAAGTGAAATATCTACTCACAGTCTCACCAGAGTGTTGAAATCGGTCTTGTGCTAATCTATTTACTACCCCATGTCCTAAAATGTGTAAGAACATTCCCAATATCTCAAAAACACTCATTCTTTTTTAACCCTCAAACTCATACTTGTTCTGCAACTCACTGCATAATCTGTAAAACACACGCTTGTCCATTCTCATCATTCTAGAGAATCGTTCATCATTCCCACGTAGCAATTCCATAACCCATATATTCCCTGTGTGGGAAGAATTCAGAAAAGGAGTTTTATGGATATATTTCATATAATATGCTTCAATTATACGGGCAAATACACAGGTAGCTTGGACAAGATGTTGGGAAGCCTCTTCCTCATCTTCTGACATGTCCATACTTTAGCACGTTCTGCAAGTATTATCATCATCTTTTTATTTACACACTAAATAAGAAGAAAGAGTGCTGAGAAGGAAGAAAAAAAATTCAAGAAGGTACAAAACAGCAAAACTAAGTTCCATGGTCGGAAAACCAGAAAGCTACATACCTTGTGAAGTAGTTATTAGTTCAGCCAGAGCAGAAGTACTCAAAGAGATCTGTAAAGAGCTGATATTGTTTTAGGCATTGGATATCTCTATCATAGTTCAACGATATTCAAAACTGACCAGTATACAAATAAATATACAACTAATGAAACAAAATAAGGTTCAAGTACAAAGATAACTCATACCAGTTTACTTTCTGTTTTGTATTCTGGCTACTCTACTGACCAAAATAACTCATACCAAGAGCTTAATCAGAGAATTCTCTATAAACAAACTGTAAGCTACACTAATAATAACAAACAATTTCAAATATGACAGACACACTCTAGAGCTTAATATGAGGATTCTTCGTAAAGATAATGTATACCAAGCAGCTTAGACCAAATTTACACTTTCTCCACAATAACTCCATAAGACTTCAAAACTGAAATTGTAGACAAACAAAAAGAAACTCTAGTTTACAGAATTTCAGGAAAATCACATTACCTGAGAAAGTAGAGAACCACAGCAGGAACAGCAAAACACGAACTTGTGCTTGACCTTACTGCCAAAAAAAAAAAAAGGGGGGGGAATAGCTTAAATCAAAGCAACTCCAGGTGCGCGAAACGATCAAAACCCACACTCACTACTCTATTCTTTCAGAGTTAAAGACAACTATGAAGGATAGATGAGCGAACCCAGCAGAAGTAATGGAATGAAATCTTAAAAATGGACTGCAGAAAGGGCATATATTACAACAAATATAAACATAAAAGTCAGAATCAAAATTAATCAATTATCCCCGTGATCTTCATATTCACAAGATCGATGCCATGAGTATATGAACAGAGGAAACAATAGAAGGAAAAAAAAAAAATCAAAATCTATATCCTGTACGTATTTTCACAAGATTGATGCCATGAGTATATACACAGATCAAGGGAAGCAATAGAAGAAAACGAAAAAGATGAGAATCAAATAGGAAGAAATAGCCAAAGAAAAACGATCGATGATACCCGTCTCTTGACTCTATTCTTCCCACTCAGAGTGGCAGGCATCTGTTCTTGGCGCCCAGTGTTCTTTTTTGATGAGAACATATGTATATATATATATATATATATGATTAGAACTGATAAGTAGTCGTCTCTTGGCTCTCTTCTTCCCGCCAATGGAGGAACCTAAAGTAGCAGGTCTCTGTTCTTGGCGCGGTTTCATATGTTCTTGGCGCGTAGTTTCATATGTTCTTGGCGCGTAGTGTTCTTCACGATAAGAACGGATCTGAATACATGATAATTATCATGACTGATATTTTCTATAATAGATAAGGGTGTTACTGGAATTTTATAAAATGAAGATGTGTTTTGAGTGAAAGCAGCTTCTAAAAGCAACCTTTCAGCTGCTTCTAAAATCTGCGGTAAGTGACCCGTAATTTTCAAAAAAAGCTGTTTTTTTTTTAAATTTACCAAACACAATAAAATCCGAAAGTTTAGATAAAAGTTGATTTTTTTTAAAAGCAAAGCTGTCCCAAACGGGGCCTTAGTGTTTCAGTTATTCATTCTAATTTGGCCATTTTGGAGCTTATATATCGAATTTATGTTTTCTGGTGATCGACCAGGAGATATTCTCAGCAGGGAGTGAGACTACAGCTACCACCATAGAATGGGCAATGTCACAATTGATGAGAAATCCAACAGTAATGAGTAAGGCTCAAGCCGAGGTTCGACGAGTCTTTCAAGGAAAGCCGAAAATTGAAGAAGCAGACGTTCAAAAACCGGAATACTTGAGAGCAGTGGTAAAAGAAACACTGAGGTTACACCCTCCAGCACCATTATTCCCAAGAGAATCAAGAGAAATATGTGAAATCGGAGGATACGAAGTCCAAGCGAAAACCAAAATGATCATCAATGAATGGGCCATTGGAAGAGACCCGGAGAGTTGGGTTGAAGCGGAGTCGTTTAAGCCAGAGAGGTTTCTCCATGGTGGTTCTGATTCCAGCATGGACTTTAAAGCGTCTGACTTCAAGTTCACTCCAGTTGGGGCTGGTAGAAGATCGTGTCCGGGTATTTCTTTTGGCCTTTCCATGGTTGAACTTGCTTTTTCTCAGTTGCTCTATCACTTCGATTGGGAGCTGGGAAATGGGATCAAACCAGATGAGCTTGATATATATGACTGAGACTTTTGGGTTCACATGTAGGAGAAAGAATGAATTGTACTTGATTGCCAAGCCTCCATCGTCGTTTTCCTTCGCTCAGTCTGAGACATCCTGATCGATCACTTCAAGAATATATGTGTATGATACTTAATTAGGAATATGTGTAATAGTCGCGCCAAATCAAGGGCATAAAACGCCTCTCAATTAGGTTTCTTCATTTGATTGCTATATATGTGTTTGGAATTTCAGATAAGAACCATATTGCATGATCATGCATTCATGCATCATGTGAACCCTTAATTTGGTGTTTTTAGTGAGTTTGAGAGTAGTTCACATAAAACAACGATTTAAAAAATTTATCATGCGTCATAATGTGTGATGTTTCGAGTTTTTCAATTATTAAAGTGGATGAAAAAGTAAACACACTAAAAAAATCAAATACTTTCATAGAATGTTAGACATTGGACCAGTTATAGGTTATGTCACAAAAAGCTACTAATCCGAACCTTAAAACTAATGCATTTAAAAAAAAAAAAAGAATTAATTTTGTGACCTACATATCTGTACTTTGTTACAAGAAAATGAATAAATAACCACCTGTGTGGGAAGATTGGTCAAGCGACCTAACATGGAACCCCCATGTCTAGCCTTCGAGTTCCAACTCCCTTAAGTTTGTGGCAGCAGGTTTGAGGGGCCTTCAGATTAGCGTGCCTGCAGCAGGGGTTTAGTCTAGCTTTGCTGATATACCCTCATGAATCTCAGTCTGAATAATGACTGAGCACATGTGTTATTAACTTGCTAAAGTAACTGAGGTAACTTGCTACAGGAGGTAACTTGCTACAGTAACTGAGGTAACTTGCTACCTTATCCACAATTAAAAAAAAAAAAAAACACAGTGATTTTTTTTTTTTTGTCTCAGAATACAGTGAAAAAGATTGAACCATAACATAAGAACACAGTAGAAAATGATAATAATCTGTAATTCAATATCGACCGTCCAGATATGATCGTGCTGACGTGGAAGCCGCAGGTTAAACCTGGGCCTTAAGTTGCTGGCAGTAATACCCAATCACCAGCCTCCAAGATAAGGTTGGTTTCACTATATCTCCTCCTCCTCCTCCTCCTCCTCCAGAGTCCAAAGCTATAAGCTTTTGCTTCAAATTTCCTAAAACTTCACACCCTTTTTGATTTTATGAAAAATTAATCCCCAGAAAATGGCGGTCGCGTCTATGAGTTTCAACCTAGTCGGAGCATTCAGAGGTATGGCTCTGAGCTCAAGCTCTTCCTCTTCCTCCTCTTTCTTCAGAGGTGATTTGGGCTCCGTCCAATTGGGCCCAAAGCTATCCTTGTCTACTACTAGCCAACGCAGATTGCCATTGACGATTCAAAACGCGCACAAGAAAGGAGCTGGTAGTACCAAGAACGGTCGCGATTCCAAAGGCCAAAGGCTCGGGGTTAAGATTTACGGTGACCAGGTCGCCAAGCCCGGCTCCATCATCATACGTCAGCGGGGCACCAAGGTAAATATTCCCAAAAGATTGAGACTTTGGTTACCATCCCCATTTTAATTTGGTTGGAACAAAGTGTCGCTAGAACTGATTAGATGTAGTAAAAACCGATATTATTGTCTTGTGATTACCTCGAAGATTAAGCATTTGAGTACAACATCAAGAGATAATGATATATGGTTTACAATTACTATAAAGATACATGTTTTATTAGTGTTTTAAGTTAGATGTCAGTTAAGGCATTCAGGGCTGTATTTTTGGCAATAGTATGTCTGTTCCAATAGTTCAATGCTCTTATTAGTGAATGCGATGTCCTTTGTTTGATGTAATTTTAGTTTTCGCTACCTTCCACGGACATTGAGAGTCCTTTTTGACATTGAGATTTTTTTTTTTTTTTTTTCGCATTATTTTCAGTTCCATGCGGGGAAGAATGTGGGGCTTGGCAAGGACCATACCATTTTCTCTCTGATTGATGGGTTGGTTAAGTTTGAGAAGTATGGACCTGACAGGAAGAAGGTTTGATTTGAAGCTGTTGAACCTTACAGTTGTTGGCTTGAAAGAGTAGGTACTCTGTGCTAGTACTAACATGAATCCTCGTTGAACAATTGACAGGTGAGTGTTTACCCTCGGGAGATACAGCCTGAAAATCCCAACAGCTACAGGGTTAGGAAGAGGGAGAACTTCAAGCTACAACGCGAGAAAAAGAAAGCAAGAAAGGAAGGCTATATTCTTCAAAACAAACCACAACTGGTGCTTGCATCTGCTGATAATGGTGCAGAGACCAATCCTCTTTGTTGATTGTTGCTAATCTCGTATATGAAGTGCTATCAAAGGGAGCATAATTCTTTCCTTTTTGTATAATTTTGTGTTCAAATCACTGAGAAGTCTCTAGTGTTGTACCAAGTATGCAGATTTTAGTCCCTCTCTGATGTACTTCTCGCTTCTGTGGAAGATAAAATTCGTTAGTGCAATACAGCGGCTTTTACTTCGTTATTGAACTTCATATTCATGAGTACTAACTGTGATGCCTTGATCATTCATGGAAATTTGGTTTCATAATGTTTTATCATTTGGTTTCATATTATCGAAGCCCCAGAATTCATTTTTCATGACTAACTCTCACGACAATGTACTTGTGACCTAGCAAATCATCACTAAGCTTTTCAATTCTTTTAGGTCTTCCCATCAACTCTTACTAGCAAAGCCAAAACTGAACTACAAGAGAGAATAGAGCTTTCACGACTGACACTCAGCGAAACAGAGAACAGTGATTTGGTTAATTGGGAGAGAAAAGAAAATCGAATGCTGAACTCAACACCTCTGAATTACAAAAGAACAAGCTAAGAGAGTAGAATCTTTCTGAAAAACAAACAATAGGTAAACTGTAAGCATCATAATGCACTTGGCCGTAATCTTATCCCTATCTAGTGTTCCTTGATAGCTCCATCTTCTTTCTTACAAGTGCCAAAGGACCTGCACCACCACAATCATTGCAGCATCAACATAATGTCAGGAAGACAGGAACTCATCTAGTTTTAATATACTCACATGTATTGATGAATCTTCAACACAATACAAAAGTAAGCCAAGGAGTTGTGATACAATGTATGAAACTACTTGGATTTCCTGTCATTATATTACCCATATCAAGATGTTAGTGATCTATGAACCTAAAAAAGATCCTTTTGTTATTGGCATCACCCAAAACAGTTCCCATACATTAATCATAAACGATAATCAACACAGAACCCAACCAGAATCTGAAAAATTTATGTACAGATCTATATGAAACTAATACAATCAGTCACAGACAACTTCCTTGATTTGATCATGCATGCAGATCGATCAAACTAATGACTGATCAGAGAACCTTACCTAAGCAGCTCCGACGATGATGTTGTTGATCGGAATGAAGATGAGCTTCACAAAGAAGCCAACGAATCCCATCACCACAAACCCGATGGCCGTACGTACCGCCACCTTTGTGAATTCTGTTGCATGCAAAACGCACCGCATCAATCTAAGATTCTCATGTATCCCAAATGCAAAACAAATCAAAAGGATTTATTTGTTAAGTTATTCTGGAATTTAAGGCCTCGTGGGGAAGAACACCAGGAAATGAAGAATGAGCTGAATCTTGAGGAAACAGGGGATTTTATACCGGCAGTAATACCCTCTCAGTCCTATTAGACTGTCGTTTTGCTGATGTGTTCTAATTTCGACTCTGTTTTTTTACCAAAAATTTTATAGTGAGTACCAAAATAGTTCTGAGTTTGAAAGACAGATGCCAAAATGTTAAATGTAAATGCCATTTGAAGTTACAAAAGATCGAAGGCAACACACGAGGCACCTTGCTGAAGTTGTCAATAACCACCACATTAAT